>NW_025533541.1:600000-869063 GCF_020615455.1 Coregonus clupeaformis
GAAATTGTAGAGATGCCCCCCTTTCCCACTTAAATCAACACAATCTAAAGAATAAAACCAACTACGGCACAGGGGCAGGGAGATGTATTAGGAAAGCATTACTTGTCAGTGCTAAATATTTTCTGGGGGCTGTCACTGCTGTCAGCACAGTGCAGTGGCAGGCTCTGTGATAAGGCAGATGCTGGGAGTTAGACAGGGAATAATTCATCACCCATTGGCGTTCCATCAGATTCAAGCTCTCTCTCCCTCTCCCGCTCCCCTTGCACCCCTTCAGAAGGGGTGGGGGAGGAACGCCATGTCCAAAAAAGACAAACATTCCGACACGCACATTTCACACGCACTCTTCAGTGTGCCACCTCCGATGCTGAAGGACCAGACACTGTGTAGCGCTTGTTTACAGACACTAACAGAAAAAGCGCCCTCTTCAAATGCCCTCCAAACTAAATGCACACCAGCGGAAAAAGAGAAACTGTTTACTAAGTCTCCTTCTTCTCATTCTGCCCTGACAGGAGTTCTATGTGGGCCGTGGGAGAAGAGCAAAATCAAATACACTAGGAAATATTGAGCTGAAAATATCATCTTGGTACATATCATAAGATCTTTGATATGGGCACTTTTTCCTGCGTTCACCACGTGTACAAGAACCTTCCCATTTATTTTGTAAATTTCCTTTTTTGAATTTGTATTTAGAGGTTCAATTATGTTTCTGATGTGTGTCTAACAGTGCTACAGTATTTTAAAAAAAAATCAAATAAGAATCAGATCTCTAACCATTCACTGAAATAAAGTAGAGAAAAATATATAAATGTGACACCCCCTGTAGTTTTTTTCTTTCCTCGTAAACTTGACCAGTGAGTGGAAAGCCACCAGTGATTTGTGTTGTTATTGTGACAGTGAGGGCCACAGCCTCAGGAGTAATTACCGAATTGTCTGGGAATCTGATTGACCAGGATGACAAGCAGAAAACCATTTGATAAAGAGAAGCACCCGAACAAACACAGTCTCTAAAGGCATCAACTGAGCCACGGGGACCTGTGCTAACCACCAAAGGAATGACTGCGGGGAATAGCGGGGACCAAAAAACACAGCACCGGCAAAGTATACGCACGAATACAATCGAATGCCTTCCGCAATCAGAATGATAAAATGTTCATTATTTGCATCATTGTTGCACATGAAGTGTTAATACCTTTTCGTAGTATCTACTGTATACTTTATGTGTTGTGAACAATCTATTTTTGATCAAATCAGATTTTGGACAGGATTCCATCTACTTCTAACTGGTAGTATAATTAACCCTTTAAGAATGTACAGGTTACGACAAAGTTAAGGCATTGGTTTTCCAGTTGTTAGTGTGAGTACAAAGACAATAAACATCAATCTGGAGTAGGCACACACCAGTACACAGCGTAGAGTCATGTTCTGCAGGGATAACACCCACATATGTCATTTTAGTGGAGCTTCATCTTAAAGAGCTGCAGTGTAACTTAGGGGAATGACGGCTTGCTAGTAATTGAGACTAGATGCCTGGGAGAAGGCTTGATTTTAGTACACAGAGACTGATGTCTTCTTCAAACCCGCACAGTTTTGGGGTATTTCTAGCTGTTTGTTGCCACCAAGAGCATCAACTGCTTCCGTGATGAAGGCAACGCAAATAAAACAGAAAATAAAAAGAACTGCGAATTCTACTGAACCAAAGATTGTTGCTGCTCCCTACCCATTTACTTGTGGTTTGAATTCCCCCCTCTGGAAAACAAACCATAACCCTTAGAGTGATTATTCACTTTTCATTTGATGTAAAACAAGAGCAGCTGTGCAATATTGACTGCCTCACCCATTGATAGGCTTTGATTACCGGTTGGGGTGTTATGCAAAAAAAAGTGTACCTCAAATGGCTATTGTCTTCATTTGATAATATTTTGTTGTGTGTGTGACTTATGTCCCACTTGTGAGAATAAATGTATTGAAGAAGATCTTTATATTTAATCAGGGTATATCAGAATCTATAATAACTAGGGTTGTTCCAAAAAATCTCTAAAGGTCTAAATATATGAAATAATATATTGAAATAAAAAAGAAAATAAGAAAAAGAAAACACGTTCAGAAAGACAATATGTTGATACGTTGATTGAAAGTCTCTCATTCTAGTTAATGCATGTTGAAGAACAAAACGTCTAAAACAACATGAAACCAGGCAAGGAGGAGCACTTTCATAAGATACCTTATTGCCATAGAAAAAGGAGAGAGAGATCTTTTTTAATCCTTTTGAAAGGTCTTTCTTTTGTCACTTTTTCTAATCTTGGGTGAGAATTTGCTTCTATTCCCGGAAGCACAAAAAAATACAAAGATCCATCTTAACTTTATGCAAAGTGGTCCGTCTGCCTTTAAACTCTACACATCTCGTCAAATGCGAGACGGATGTTCTGGTGTCCTGTCAGAAACACACGTGTCTTACCTCTGTTGACGTCGACGGGAGAAGAAAAGAGAGTTTCTTCAACCCATCAAAATGTAATTATACATGCATAATAACTTCTATACTGTAGGATATGCTAATCAAGAACAACATATGAGCTGGAAATGATTTTCATGCAATTATGACAAAAACATGAATGTGTTTCTACACCATTTCTCTTTACGAACATGCATGAATGTCTAGATATTTACTAATATATCATTACTTTTAAATAAAGGGTAAAACAATCATTCTGAATAAACAAATCACAAACAACTTAACCTACATAAACAGACAAAAGTAGACAATCATTTCAACACCCTTGGTTTATAGACCCAATGGACATTAGTCAATTAAAAAAAAATGTCTCCCTTTAAAACGATCAGAAAAATTTAAACCAAATAAACCGATCTTTATTGTAAACACGTTTTTTGGGGGCCTCCCAAATGCCCTCCCCTCTCTATGTCTGTTGCAACAAGCGACACAGGGACGTGCAAAAAATGGTGGTGCCTGGAAAGCAGAAAAATGTAAACAGTTCATTAGATGGGATATAAATACCCAGAGGAAGAGTGTAATGACGTTACTCTGCAGATGCTTTTCCCTCTACTTTTCCCCCTCTTTATCTTCACCCCAAGCACACGGCTGGTGGCATGGCGTGAAGAGTAATTAACCATATTTAATTTACAAAAGTGTGCTTCATTACATATTTTTTCCACCAGTGGCAGAGCGGCTGGCCATTTTAAAAACATGTTATTTTTTTTACTTAATGGCACTTGTCACGACTCGACGTCTCAGCTTCAAATTGGCATTTAACCTTGAATTTTCTACTAATCAGCTCCACATACTGTTGAAGAGGAAGTGGCATGGAATAAAACATTTTACCCAGTCTTAAAAGTATATTTACTTAAAAATATCTATATCATAATAATAACACTATATTATTATTACTGTACTATAATCATTAATATCCATTACTATCCTATTAAAACAATAAATCATGGCTACAAAATGGACAAACACTACACAAGTACATAAAAACTGAAACATGACATCACTTCCTAGTTCCTATCACTGTGTCCCTATGATATGCTCCCAGGTGATGTTGTGGACCGGTGACAGTGGTTCTTTTCTAGTTCCCCAGAAGCGGGGCAGAGGTGACGGAGAGTGGTGTGGTGTTAAAAGGAAGCCCAGCCCTTTAAGCAGGCAGAAGTATCACAACTGCGGCTTCAATAATGTATCTCAGCCTGGCAGGGGGTTATCACACCACACTAGCACAAAGAACAGCTCTCACACACACACAACTGTTGTTTTCGCATTTCTCCTCTCTTTTAAGACAAACAAATTGGCAGAGGTTGTTCAATTAAGTAAGTGCTTCTTTTTTGTGTGTTAGATACATCATCAGATAAAGGAAAGCGCCGACAATTGTGATGGAGGGGTTTTCTGTGCCTTTGTTTTGTTTTGGGACTTTATTGTTATCATATCCTCTACTATTTTCTATCATCAGACTGTGGGTACTTGTGTGTGTTTATGTGGAATAAAGGGCCTTGCAAGCGTGTGTGTGTGTGTGTATATATATGAAAAATCTCCTTTGTCTGTACGTGTGTGTGTATGTACGAAAAATCTCCTTTGTCTATGCGTGTGTGTGTGTGTGTGTTCCCCTCCTAATATGACTCCAACAGTAGCGGGGAACCCAAGCCTTAGAAACCAGCATGGGGCCTCTCATTAACTCACAGGTTGGTGCTTTTGTGGCTTTAACACAGACAATGCATTATGTTTCACAGCTATAAAAGACTAAAAGGAGTCTCAAATGAGCTACGATAGAAAGACAAACTCATATTATCAAGGAAAACAAGACAACAGTGGAACTATAACACATTTAAACTGGGCTGGTGGTGGAGGAATTGTCCCATATGACAACATGCTCTCAATCCATTTCAAAGGGCCTTCATGTCACTTCAGCAATAAATAGTGTATGTCCATAAATACTAATACAAGTAAAGAAATGGGTCAAACTCCCACTTTTAACATTGAAATGTATTAAAATTGATTAAACAAATTATTTGTACTTAACCCAGCAAAATTACACAATATTGATACAACATAGTATTACATCCTAACATGTTATGTTACAGCATATCATATCATTACATATTGTGTTGTAAAAATGTGATCTCAATCTCAGGGGATAGCCTTTGTTTAACGGTATATTGTTATGATGGGGATCTTTCCTTCTTCCACCACTGTAATACGTGTGCTAGATTTTCCTGTCAAAGTCGTTTCTATTGTTAAGTAGAGCCGAGATCAGTCAATAAGCCTAACGACCCGCAAAGCAAGAGGGTGAGTGAGACAGGAGAAAAAAAACGCTCGCAACTGAACTCTAAACAAAAGAGCAAATTCGAGGGGCTTTGATTGAAGAATCGCCATATACTTTTTGAAGGCAGGGGGAATCGTCTCAATGGTTATTTCTTTAAGGCATGAGGGCCGATTAAACCCAATATTAAAATATGGAAGCCGTTCTAATGAAAAATCAAAGGCCTGGTTTCTTATCCCCCCTCTCTCTCATTCCCTTCTTCTCTCAGTGAATCCCGGGCTGTATGAGGAGAGAGGAGAGCCGGGGCCCGGGCGTCGGTGGTGAAAACACACAGACATCGGTGCAGAAATCAATAGAGGAGAGCCGTCGGGGAGGCAGCCGGGCGAGAAGAACCAGAGCGGGGCCCGCTCGGATCACAACACTGGCTTCTGACGTGCAGTGTGGGGAATAAAGGGGGCCTCCCCGGGTCAGCGCCAGAGAAAAAGGTGAGATTAGAGGGAAATGGAGGAGGGATTTTGGCGCGGGGGGGTGGGGGGGTTGATGGAGGTAGTGTGTGTAAGGGGAGGTGGTGGAGGTGGTGGGGGGTACAGTGCGGGATACCTGGTGAGCTAGGGACCAATCGGCCCATTAGCCTGTGGCTACCTACATATGGTTCACTGAACCCTCCACTGAGAATAACTTTTTTTTTTTTTTTCACGAATGTCTTCCTTTTCTTTTTTTTGAAAAGAAGACCTTCACTTTTAACCCTTTCTCCGCTTTGGAGAGGGTTCTCTTTTGACCTCGATTTATGATTCATCTTTGTTTGATGTCTATTCTCAGAGTGTTATCTAAAAGTGTAAAAAGCTAGACAAAGGAAGAGATTTGGGCCCATATATTGTTCTAGACAAAATGTGTGTGTGTGTGTCCGTTCAACCGCGTTCGTCTATGGAAATGCACAGAAGACTACCGTCCCCTGTCCCTCGCCTTTCTTCGGAGTAACGTGACCATTGTCTGAACTGAATGCCTCCCTCATTACCATAAGAATAGAGCATCAGGCATAGAGGCTTAGCCACATCATTAACGCTATATATCTATGTAGACCACATTCTAATGCAGAGGAGGTGCGTAGGCCCCTTTCAGCAGAGCCAATCCAAGATGTTCCCTTGTGAATTTCCCTAGACACTTACCGGCTCGATGGGAGTCTGCAGGTTTTGTGTTGGAATTCAGAGCAGTTGTCCAAACTATGAGAAATAGCCAATTGAGGGCTGATGAGGGTCTTGTTCACCTCTCTGACATGGATTTGAACATGCGATAGAAAGGAAACCGACAACAACGTCAGATACTCACCCCTAGAGTATGTGAGGTTAAGTTCACCAGGGCTAGTCTTTGGGCACATTAACATACACTACCATTCAAAAGTTTGGGGTCACTTAGAAATGTTCTTGTTTTCCATGAAAACATACATGAAATGAGTTTGAATATGAAATATAGCAAAATGAATAGGAAATGTAGTAATTGACAAGGTTAGAAATAATGATTTTTAATAGAAATAATAATTGTGTCCTCTTTGCTTTCGTCAAAGAATCCTCCATTTGCAGCAATTACAGCCTTGCAGACCTTTGGCATTCTAGTTGTCAATTTGTTGAGGTAATCTGAAGAGACTTCACCTCATGCTTCCTGAAGCACCTCCCACAAGTTGGATTGGCTTGATGGGCACTTCTTATGTAGAAATACGGTCAAGCTGCTCCCACAACAGCTCAATAGGGTTGAGATCCGGTGACTGTGCTGGTCACTCCATTATAGACAGAATACCAGCTGACTGTTTCTTCCCTAAATAGTTATTGCATAGTTTGGAGCTGTGCTTTGGGTCATTGTCCTGTTGTAGGAGGAAATGGGCTCCAATCAAGCGCCGTCCACAGGGTATGGCATGGCGTTGCAAAATGGAGTGATAGCCTTCCTTCTTCAAGATCCCTTTTACCCTGTACAAATCTCGCACTTTACCACCAACAAAGCACCCCCAGACCATCAAATTGCCTCCACCATGATTGACAGATGGCATCAAGCACTCCTCCAGCATCTTTTCATTTGGTCTGCGTCTCACAAATGTTCTTCTTTGTCAATTTGTAAGTCGCTCTGGATAAGAGCGTCTGCTAAATGACGTAATTGTAAATGTGATCCGAACACCTCAAACTTCAATTAGTCTGTCCATAACACTTTTTTCCAATATTCCTCTGTCCAGTGTCTGTGTTCTTTTGCACATCTTAATATTTTATTGGCCAGTGAGGTATGGCTTTTTCTTTGCAACTCTGCCTAGAAGGTCAGCATCCCGGAGTCGCCTCTTCACTGTTGACGTTGAGACTGGTGTTTTGCGGGTACTATTTAATGAAGCTGCCAGTTGAGGACCTGTGAGGTGTCTGTTTCTCAAACTAGACACTAATGTATTTGTCCTCTTGCTCAGTTGTGCACCGGGGCCTCCCGTACTACTCCCTTCACTGTTCTGTGAAGGGAGTAGTACACAGCGTTGTACGAGATCTTCAGTTTCTTGGCAATTTCTCGCATGGAAAAGCCTTCATTTCTCAGAACAAGAATAGACTGACAAGTTTCAGAAGAAAGTTATTTGTTTCTGGCCATTTTGAGCCTGTAATCGAACCCACAATTGCTGATGCTCCAGATACTCAGGTAGTCTCAAGAAGGCCACTATTATTGCTTCTTTAATCAGCACAACAGTTTTCAGCTGCGCTAACATAATTGCAAAAGGGTTTTCTAATGATCAATTAGCCATTTTAAAATGATAAACTTGGATTAGCAAACACAACGTGCCATTGGAACACAGGACTGATGGTTGCTGATAATGCGCCTCTGACCGCCTATATAGATATTCCATTAAAAATCAGCTGTTTCCAACTACAATAGCCATTTACAACATTAACAACGTCTACACTGTATTTCTGATCAATTTGATGTTATTTTAATGGACAAAGAAATTGCTTTTCTTTCGAACGGTAGTGTACATAGTAGATATACAGTGCTAGCAATATCAATACCTGTCCCATGTATGTTTTGTGTAACTGCTACATTAGATTGTTGTCAGCAGGTGGCATATGCAGTAATTCCCTATGGATATAATGACTTCATCTATTCCATTTGTTTTTTTGTTTTTTTTGTCATTTAGCAGACGCTCTTATCCAGAGCGACTTACAGGAGCAATTAGGGTTAATTGCCTTGCTCAAGGGCACATCTACAGATTTTTCACCTAGTCAGCTCGGGGATTAGAACCAGCGACCTTTCGGTTACTGGCACAACGCTCTTAACCACTAAGCTACCTGCCGCCCCACATGTATTACAATGTAATTATACATATGAAACTATCTTGAGAGCCTAAAGCCATCATTAAGTGATTTACCCATTAGGCTATACTTCATTTTACAGTCCACTATTTACCCAGTATTAACTTAGATATTACACTTACCTAATAATCACATTTTGGTTTCTTTGGAATTCAATAAACAAACACCCCTTTGTACCATTTGGTACTGGGTGTTGAATTATTTGTACCAGCAAGTATACATGACCAAATAACTTCCTACCAAGTAAATACCAATTGAAACAGGACTGTAAAATAAAGTGATAGCATGATTTCTGATTTAAATCACATTTTGAATGCAAAACAAATTTCTCCAATTCCTATTTTACCTACCATCTGATGTCAATACATTGTGTAAAGATGTACACATAAAAAAGTAAAAATGTGTATGCATCAAAAGCCAAATAGAACAGAAGTGTTTAGTCTAACTGTGGGTGTGAGTTGATGCTCAGGGATAAATGAATAAATCTGTAATTCATTCTCTCCAGTGTAATTCTGATTAAGGCCACTGCAAGATTCCTCCGCAGGCTTCAAAACCAGACGAGAAAAGACAATTGTCGGTCACAAAGACAAAAAGCTGTTGGTCTTCTTTTGCACGCTCCTCATTTAGAAGCACTTAAGGAAGAGAAAGGGAAATGTAATTCGATAGCGGGAAACTTTGTTTCCATTTACAGATTTCATCCCAGGGTAAACACATTGAGCTAACTGGGGAAAACCCACTGAGTGTCAGGGAAAACTGGGGATGTCAAAGTTCTCCCTCTCTTCTTCACTTCTCGCTCTCCAGACTAATTTTTTGTTATAGGCATAAGCCAAAAAAAGACAAGAGGAAAAACACAAGCCTACTAGATGAATTCATAACGCATTTCATAAATTCTTCATGACTTTTACATAATTAAGCCAGTCTGACAAATCCAAAAGAAACCAGTGTCACCTATTCTGGTCTCGTTTGTCAGTCAATGCATCACTTGGGTGTGGGTGTCACATGTCACTTCTGGTTTACACTGGCGCGTGGGACAGGATTGGGGCTCTGAAACAACTATCTTTCATCTCCTCTCAGTCAAGTCACTCAATCACATAGGCCCTGAGGACAGAGAGGACCTGCGAAGCCCTTACTTTAGGCAGACACATGTCTAAAAGGTACTGATCACTGTCTGTGGGAGGGTGACTTTCTCCGCTCTGGAGAGGATCCCAAGATAAGCGAAAGGAAATGATCGCATCAATGATTATACAAACAACCAGTCCTATTCTCACACATAATATACCATTAAAGACGAAAATTTGTAAGGGAATTTAGGAATGTATGTACCTGTTAAATATCACCCATTATCTCAGAACAGTGGATTACTCTTAGAAGAATCCCACTCATCAAATTAAAAACAGATTCATTACAAATGTTTCTATCACTTATATAGTTTTTAACCACAGTGATTGGTTGATTATCACACTAGCAGAGAACACTGTACTGCCATTACTCAATGCTTCAGTTCCTGTGTCTCCTGGTAGGATAACCATCACAACACTGTTGGAGTAACCAGAACTCCCTTCTCTCCTTCTGGTGACTCAGTCCTTCACCCATTCCACCACCACCATTACATTACATTATATTATATCTAAACCATAAACACACTCTTCCAACGGGGAGACTGTAGATGCTGATCCATTAGAGGCTGCAAGCCCCATCTTTGTGTCTAAAATAACCCAACAAGTATTTTAACTCAGCCAATCCACAAGAAGCTCGGGGAAGAGCTGTTGTGTAGAACAGCTTCAAAATAAAAGGTGGAATTCATAAGCAGAGAAAAATATAGATTTGTTTACATCTTAAATCTGCGCTGGGCTCCAAGGAAAGAGGAAAAAGAATCCCCTCAATCCAGGCGATTTCCATAAGAAATCTGATCTTTTTAATCTGGATGTGTGACTGGACTTTGGTGCTATTGATGACTTGTTAAACTACCGTACATATAAACCATAATCTGCATTAACTCCTTAGTGGTACACAACGAAGACTAAAATGTTTTATGAGGACAAGCACAGACGAGCCAATTTAAGGGGATTTATAGTGTCTAACATCCAACTAATGTTGGTCTGTCATGTTTTGTTTGTAGAAGTCACTGTAATGGAGGATAGGGGGCAAATGACACAGAACCTCCAAACTGGATTACAATGACGCTGTGCCATAACCAGCGCTAAGTACAGTGCTCGTAGAATAGCCCATCAAACCTATATGAAATACTCTAATTATGAAGCATCTTCCATTCAAAGTGAAGAATTCTGGATGACGCTTAAACTACATATCTTGAAAAGGGACAGCGGGACATTCCAATAAAGTGGCTTTACAAACCTTTGGTGACAGTTTTTTCTCCCTTAGATTCACAACTGAGCCCATCAAGAACTTCAGGACAAGTATCAAAGTTCTAGTCTCCATGACCGTGACTTGACCATGAACAAATATCTCAATCACACACTATGGAAGGAACCATGGACAAGTACAAGTTTATATGTAAAAAAAAATAATAAAGATATCCTCCATATTTAAATAATTATATTATTATACATGTAACAAACATAACACATTTTACATTTAAGTCATTTAGCAGACTTAGTTAGTGAGTGCATAACTTAATTTTTTTTATTTTTTTATACATAGACAAAATTCACAAAGAAGTGTATTGATTTAAAAAGAAAAATACAATCACGAATGACCTTCGAGAAACAGCTCAGTGCTGCTGGGTTTGGAACTAAAATAAAGTTACTTATTGCTAATATGCAACTTTAGGCAGTTCCGATTCTGTCGACAGACCAATCGAGGCGTCTTGAACTATGCTCATTGATACACAATGGACAGTACAGAGAGGAATTTGCCAATTTTTTATCCATGTTTAGATCAAGGCCAAATCATTTCCAAGTTGCCATAGTTTGTCTGGCATTTTATCCGAGGCATTTTCCCCCTTTACAGAATAGGCTATACTAAAGGGCCCAATGTGCTCATTGCATAGCTACATCATTCAATATTTGCCCTGACAGAGAAAGCATTTTCATTGAATTAATTCTTTTTCCACTTAAAGGTCATTAATAATCACTTAAGAGACTATGAAATATGAAAAAGCTGTTGCACATATGGGATTGGTGCAGAATACAGCTTTTTTTAATCTATTCATCCGACTGTATCAGGTGAATAAACTGTTCAATATTTCAAGGCTGGTTGACTCGATAAACGCTTTGGAAATGCATGAATTACCTCCCTGGATAGAAACTGGAAGCCATTCAGTCTAAAGGTGTTTGTCACGATCGACCTGTTTCATAATCTGGGCAAGAAAAACTAATTTTATCGTCTTGCCTCCTCACTTTAAAATCCACCGCGAAGGAACTGTAGGCTTTCCAATACAACTGTAATAGAGTTAATTATTTTGATGGCCATCATAAAAAATATATATGTTCAATATCTTCATTATTATCGTAGTGAATAGAATTACAGCTTTCACACAATCTTTTCAGATCATTCTGTGCCTTATTACCTTCTGAATGCAAGCTTCTACAAATGTATATTCACCAAGAGCATAAGCTCTATTTCACCTGTGTTTGTTAAGGATGTATTTCATCCATTCATTGGCTAACATTTATTATTCAGGCATTGATACGCTAACTTTATTGTTCATACAAGGACATAATGACACTTCTGAAATAGTCATTCATTAAGAACTATAATTTATCTGTGGCAAGTCTTTTTTCTTTTTTTATATAAAATCTATTCATGTCCTCACAAAACATGTAAAATATTATGCTTTTCAATAATTTCGACAAAATATAATTTGCAGCAGTATTCATACCGTTGTTACTGTCTTGAATGTGCACCCTGCAGAAATTGACATTGGAGGTAGAAAAATGTGTGAATCATTCTATAATTGACAATTGTTAACGGCTGTTGTTCAACCAAGATTAACTTTATCAAAAGGATATTTTGAAAACCAAAGAGCTTTTATTAATTTCACTACACCTACCATTTGAACCAGAATCGTCCTTCAATTTCACTACTGAAACATAATATACCGAACAAACTTTTTTACGGTTAAAAAGCGTAATAGAAAGAACTAACATTCTAAGAATAACAGTCATCGTGAGGAAAATGTAGATAAAACTAATAGCTACCAAGGTTAGCAAATAACATTTTTCAACGTTTGGAAACAATTTCCTTAGGGGTGAAAATATACACCGGCACACATCAGACAAACACACAGTTTTGACCTGCACGTCAACAAACTATTCGCTACCTCTATCTCCAAGTTTCACAGAGGAGACAAGGTCAGAGGCAACCACAGTGATAAGAAGCAGCTCTTTTAGCAGGTCTCCATATATCCAGGAGAAACTCTTCTGATCGGCATGTGTACTTATCAATATCACCTCTACCAGATAACTAAACTTGGCCTGAATTCCTTGAGCAATATCGCCATCTGGTGTCAGCTAAGAGGGAAGACAGCTTCTCTAGTAAATTCATGTTGGACACCTTGGCCCACTAAAATCCCAAAAGGTAGAAAAGCTATATTCTCAATTTAAATTCTCAAACCTAAAGTCTTGTAGATGTGGCAGTCAAGCGTTGTCAAGCTTTTAGTCTGCTTACAGGCTACTTCTTTAATACGTTTAGATCATTGCAACTTCTCAAGGGAAAACACTTAAATATCTACACAAAGGTTTCTAAAATTGTCACCAACAGCCCATGCAGTCTGAGCACAGCCCAAATGGATGTTGAGTGCATTTACAGTGCCTTCAGAAAGTATTCACACCCCTTGACTTTTTCCACATTTTGTTATGTTACAGCCTGAATTTAACATTTAAATGTCACTGGCCTACACACAATTAATTAAAAACGAAAAGCTGAAATGTCTTGAGTCAATAAGTATTCAATAAGTACCCCTTTGTTATGGCGAGCCTAAATAAGCTCAGGAGTAAAAATGTGCTTAACAAGTCACATATTAAAGTTGCATGGACTCACTCTGTGTGCAATAATACTGTTTAACATGATTTTTGAATGACTCCCTCATCTCTGTACCCCACACATACAATTATCTGTAAGGTCCCTCAGTCGAGTGAATTTCCAACACAGATTCAACTACAAAGACCAGGGAGGTTTTCCAATGCCTGGCAAAGAAGGGCACCTATTGGTAGATTAAGAAAAAAAGAAAAACAACTAAAATAAATCAAATATCCCTTTTGAGCATGGTGAAGTTATTAATTACACTTTGGATGGTGTCTCAATACACTTCCTAACTCAATTGCCGGAGAGGAAGGAAACAGCTCAGGGATTTCACCATGAGGCCAATGGTGACATTAAAACAGTTACAATTTAAGGGCTGTGATAGGAGAAAACTGAGGATGGATCAACAACATTGTAGTTACTCCACAATACTAACTTAAATTTTTTATTTATTTTTTATTTTTATTTTTATTTAACCTTTATTTAACTAGGCAAGTCAGTTAAGAACAAATTCTTATTTACAATGACGGCCTACACCGGCCAAAACCGGACGACGCTGGGCCAATTGTGCGCCGCCCTATGGGACTCCCAATCACGGCCGGTTGTGATACAGCCTGGAATCGAACCAGGGGGTCTGTAGTGACGCCTCAAGCACTGAGATGCAGTGCCTTAGACCGCTGCGCCACTCGGGAGCGCAGCGGTCTAATGACAGAGTGAAAAGAAAGAAACCTGTACAGAATAAAAAATATTCCAAAACATACTGCAACAATTGTGGCAAAGCAATTCACTTTTTGTCCTGAATACAAAGTGTTTTGGATTTGCCCCGAAACATTTCAACACATGACTAAGTACCACTCTCCATATTTTCAAGAATAGTGGTGGTTGCAACATGTTATGGTTATGCTTGCAATTGTTAGGGACTGGGAAGTTTTTCAGGATAAAAAAAGAAATGGAATGGCACTAAATAAAGGCAAAATCCTAGAGGAAAACCTGGTTCAGTCTGCTTTCCACCAGACACTGGGAGATGAATTCACCTTTCAGCAGGATAATAACATAAAACACAAGGCCAAATATACACTGGAGATGCTTACCAAGAAGACAGTGAATGTTTCCCAGTGGCCGTGTTACAGTTTTGACAAAAATCTACGGCAAGACCTGAAAATGGTTTTCTAGCAATGATCAACAACCAATTTGACAGAGCTGTAATCGCTGCCAAAAGTGATTCTAACATGTACTGACTCAGGGGTGTGAATCCTTATGTAAATTAGATAGTTCTGCATTTCATTTTCAATAGATTTGCAAACGTTTCTAATAACATGTTTTCACTTTGTCATTATGTGGTATTGTGTGAGAAAAAAATCTATTGAATCCATTTTGAATTCATGCTGTAACACAAAACATTTTTGGAATAAGTCAAGGGGTATGAAAACTTTCTTTAGGCACTGTGACTCCACAGACCTAGCCTCCCGGTGGTGGAACAAACTTTGGCGCTACCTTTGAAGATGGAGGGTCTATTTACCCAATAGGTCTCATTAAATTAAGCCTCCATTATGCCTCTCCTCTGCCTGATCAAAGGCATCGCTAAGAGGCATGTCATTCTGCTTCCCTCGGTTAAGCTAGCCTCCCCTTTGGCTGATGCGAGGCCCCTCAGCAGGGGTCCTCTGGCTTTAAGACCCCTCTATTATCAAAATGAAGTCGTCAAACAGCAAACAAATCACAAACGCACCTTCGGGATGTCCGTCTGATAACGTGCGCTCTTTTTCTTATTTTTTTATATCCTTCTGGAAAAACGGCTGGGTTATTGGGGTCAGGCTTGGCCCCGTCTGGCATAGACAAGTGGGGCTCAATCTGGCACATTGGCGTTGTGAAGACTTCAAAACGTGGCTGGACGAGAGGATGAGAGATGGGGTTTAAGAGGAAACACCCCAGGGAGGCCAGTAGGGTCGGAGGAAGGAGGTCGAAGAGAGGGAGGGGGAAGCACAACAAATAGTTTTTCATAGAAAATTGAGGAGATGGCCCCCTTTAGAGCTTGGTACCCTCATATGGCCTGCAGGAGTGAGAGAGAAGTGAGAGGCCGGGCCAGGCTGAAGCATTTTGCACTTCTGAGGACGAATCACCAGCTTTTTTTTTAATTAATTTTTTATTTCACCTTTATTTAACCTGGTAAGCCAGTTGAGAACAAGTTCTCATTTACAACTGCGACCTGGCCAAGATAAAGCAAAGCAGTGCGATTAAAAACAACAACACCGAGTTACATATGGGGTAAACAAAACATAAAGTCAAAAATACAACAGAAAATATATATACAGTGTGTGTGAATGTAGTAAGTTATGGAGGTAAGGCAATAAATAGGCCACAGTGCAAAATAGTTACAATTTCGTATTAACACTGGAATGATAGATGTGCAAAAGATGATGTGCAAATAGAGATACTGGGGTGCAAATTAGCAAAAATAAATAACAATATGGGGATGAGGTAGTTGGGTGGGCTAATTTCAGAATGGCTGTGTACAGGTGCAGTGATCGGTAAGCTGCTCTGACAACTGATGCTTAAAGTTAGTGAGGGAGATAAGAGTCTCCAGCTTCAGAGATTTTTGCAGTTTGTTCCAGTCATTAGCAGCAGAGAACTGGAAGGAATGGCGGCCAAAGGAGGTGTTGGCTTTGGGGATGACCAGTGAGATATACCTGCTGGAGCGCAGACTACGGGTGGGTGTTGCTATGGTGACCAGTGAGCTAAGATAAGATGGGGATTTGCCTAGTAGTGATTTATAGATGACCTGGAGCCAGTGGGTTTGGCGACGAATATGTAGTGAGGGCCAGCCAACAAGAGCGTACAGGTCACAATGGTGGGTAGTATATGTGATAGACTACATCCAATTTGCTGAGTAGAGTGTTGGAGGCTATTTTGTAAATGACATCGCCGAAGTCAAGGATCGGTAGGATAGTCCGTTTTACGAGGGCATGTTTGGCAGCATGAGTGAAGGAGGCTTTGTTGTGAAATAGGAAGCCGATTCTAGATCTAACTTTTGATTGGAGATGCTTAATGTGAGTCTGGAAGGAGAGTTTACAGTCTAACCAGACACCTAGGTATTTGTAGTTGTCCACATACTCTAGGTCTACTTTGGGAGAACTCTCATCAGCTTTACCAGGAACTAGTAATGGAGCCTGGGTGAAAGTGGGCAGTGGGAGGTCCCGCTTTAAATGCACATCACCTTTGCCCTAAAAAAAATTAACTTTAAGAGCAAAACTAATTGTTTATCAATATAACAGGGTTTCACATAGGCTGGGGTGGACACAGCTCGCCAATCGTAAGTGAACCAAGATGAAAAGCAATGCTAAAGTTGGTTTGTTCTAGTCTATCCACAATTATTAAACAGCACATAAATGACACATTGCATTGCGCTTGGTAGAAGAGCACCCTTAATCTGATTCCACTATGATACTAAAATGAATACACTGTACAGGTTTCTGGTGGAGACAAAGCTTTGTTAGGAGGGTACGTGACTATACATTTGTGTTAAGGGTACGTGACTATACATTTGTGTTGAGGGTACGTGACTATACATTTGTGTTAAGGGTACGTGACTATACATTTGTGTTGAGGGTACGTGACTATACATTTGTGTTAAGGGTACGTGACTATACATTTGTGTTAAGGGTACGTGACTATACATTTGTGTTAAGGGTACGTGACTATACATTTGTGTTGAGGGTACGTGACTATACATTTGTGTTGAGGGTACGTGACTATACATTTGTGTTAAGGGTACGTGACTATACATTTGTGTTAAGGGTACGTGACTATACATTTGTGTTAAGGGTACGTGACTATACATTTGTGTTAAGGGTACATTACTAGGCCTACATATTTTCGTCTTAGAAGGGTACGTGACTACGATTTTTTAAAATCCAAAATTGACTTTCTCCACTCTCTGCTCCTTCATTCTTAATGTATGAGAATGTCGGTTATTTAAGGTGACAAAGGGTATCCTCGCGTCTAATAGCATGTGCTCAAAATAGCATAGCACAGACAAAAATGTGAGGAATGCGACTTAGCTGTAATATCCGACACAGCAGGTGTTAATTGCTTGATAATTAACCACGGCAAGTGTCGAGACAGGAGAAGCTAAAGATGAATCATCAGCCAATTAAATGCCCATGGCGAGGACAGCGATGCTCTCTCAAAGACTAGAGAGATCTCCTCTGTAATCTGAGCTACCAGACTTTCAGGAGTGGAGCCACAGATCACTGGCACCTGTAATTTCCCAGTGTTTGCTTGTTTGTTGATTTGTTGATTATTTCGGGTCATGTTGGTTGATGCTTTAACCGTGACGCCTCCTGTTTATCTTTACATTTTAATGGAAAATGCTAAATATCCGCACAAGTACCTAGTGGAACGATGCATACCGAAGTTCCACAGGTAAATTAAACCACAAGGAAGCTGAGAGAGAGTTCAGGTAACATACTCAAAGCAACACCATACAAATCCTTAAAGTAAAGCCAAGAGGGTCCAATTTCTGCGTCTAATGGGAGTAATGATAGAAGGTAAAACAGGGAGCCTAAAATATGGGTTAAGAGCAAGTGACTTTAAAATTAAAACACTTCACTCCTCATTAAGGTTTGATATGCGTACGGTGGAGGGTTCTAGACAGACAGGTGCGGTTTATTAATAACTAAACAAGGCCATGTTCTGAAGCATCAACACAAGCCCACTCTCCTATAGATGCTACTTGGGCTTTCAAAAACAGCCCCAACATTTTTTGCCACAGTGGACATGCCAATGACCTTCAGTTTCAGTCCAGGTGCGTGTCTATCCATGAAAGTGTGTGTGTGTGTGTGTGTGTGTGTTTCGGAAAGTGTGAGCGTATGTGAGAAGGTGTACGTATGGTCAGAACTATACCTGTGTATATTGTGCGTACATTTTGGCGTTCACTTACCGTATACCCCCGCAATCTGCCCCTTTTTTTCTCTGTACCCAACGCACTAGAAGACCAGTTCTTAAAGCCTTTAGCCGTATCCTTATTCTACTCCTCCTCTGTTCCTCTGGTGATGTAGAGGTTAACCCAGGCCCTGTAGCCCCCAGTATCACTCCTACTCCCCAGGCATTATCATTTGTTGACTTCTGTAACCGTAAAAGCTTTGGTTTCTTGCATGTTAAAATCAAAAGCCTCCTCCCTAAGTTTGAGTTATTCACAGCGTTAGCACACTCCGCCAACCCTGATGTTCTAGCAGTGTCTGAATCCTGGCTTAGGAAGGCCACCAAAAATTCAGAAATGTCCATCCCCAACTACAACATTTTCAGTCTCCATAGAACTGCCAAAGGGGGTGGGGTTGCAATCTACTGTAGAGATAGCCTGCAGAGCTCTATCATACTATCCAGGTCTGTGCCCAAACAGTTTGAGCTTCTACTTCTAAAAATCCACCTTTCCAGAAATAAGTCTCTCACTGTTGCCGCTTGCTACAGACCCCCCTCAGCCCCGAGCTGTGCCCTGGACACCATATGTGAACTGATTGCCCCCCATCTATCCTCAGAGTTCGTACTGCTTGGTGACCTAAACTGGGATATGCTTAGCAGCCCAACCAACCTACAATCTAAACTAGATGCCCTCAATCTCACACAAATTATCAACGAACCTACCAGGTAAAACCCTAAATCTGTAAACATGGCCACCCTCATAGATATCATTCTGACAAATATACCCTCTAAATACACCTCCGCTGTCTTCAACCAGGATCTCAGCGATCACTGCCTTATTGCCTGCGTCCGTAATGGGTCCGCGGTCAAACGACCACCCCTCATCACTGTCAAACGCTCCCTAAAACACTTTAGCGAGCAGGCCTTTCTAATTGACCTGGCCCGGGTATACTGGATGGATATTGACCTCATTCCGTCAGTAGAGGATGCCTGGTTGTTCTTTAAAAGTGCTTTCCTCTCAATCTTAAATAAGCATGCCCCATTCAAAAAATTCAGAACTAAGAACAGATAAATAAATAAATAAATAAATAAATAAATATTTCACCTTTATTTAACCAGGTAAACAAGTTCTCATTTACAACTGCGACCTGGCCAAGATAAAGCAAAGCAGTGCAATAAAAACAACAACAGAGTTACATATGGGGTAAAACAAAACAAAGTCAAAAATACAACAGAAATACATATATATACAGTGTGTGCAAATGTAGCAAGTTATGGAGGTAAGGCAATAAATAGGCTATAGTGCAAAATAATTACAATTAGTATTAACACTGGAATGATAGATGTGCAAGAGATGATGTGCAAATAGAGATACTGGGGTACAAATGAGCAAAATAAATAACAATATAGGGATGAGGTAGTTGGGCGGGCTAATTTCAGATGGGCTGTGTACAGGTGCAGTGATCGGTAAGGTGCTCTGACAACTGATGCTTAAAGTTAGTGAGGGAGATAAGAGTCTCCAGCTTCAGAGATTTTTGCAATTCGTTCCAGTCATTGGCAGCAGAGAACTGGAAGGAATGGCGGCCAAAGGAGGTGTTGGCTTTGGGGATGACCAGTGAGATATACCTGCTGGAGCGCAGACTACGGGTGGGTGTTGCTATGGTGACCAATGAGCTAAGATAAGGTGGGGATTTGCCTAGCAGTGATTTATAGATGGCCTGGAGCCAGTGGGTTTGGCAACGAATATGTAGTGAGGACCAGCCAACAAGAGCGTACAGGTCACAGTGGTGGGTATTATATGGGGCTTTGGAGACAAAACGGATGGCACTGTGATAGACTACATCCAATTTGCTGAGTAGAGTGTTGGAGGCTATTTTGTAAATTACATCGCCGAAGTCAAGGATCGGTAGGATAGTCAGTTTTATGAGGGCATGTTTGGCAGCATGAGTGAAGGAGGCTTTGTTGCGAAATAGGAAACCGATTCTAGATTTAACTTTGGATTGGAGATTCTTAATGTGAGTCTGGAAGGAGAGTTTACAGTCTAACAAGACACCTAGATATTTGTAGTTGTCCACATACTCTAGGTCAGACCCGCCGAGAGTAGTGATTCTAGTCGGGTGGGCGGGTGCAAGCAGCGTTCGGTTGAAGAGCATGCATTTAGTTTTACTAGTGTTTAAGAGCAGTTGGAGGCTACGGAAGGAGTGTTGTATGGCGTTGAAGCTCGTTTGGAGGTTTGTTAACAGTGTCCAATGAAGGGCCAGATGTATACAAAATGGTGTCGTCCGTATAGCGGTGGATCCGAGCGTCACCAGCAGCAAGAGCGACATCATTGATATACACAGAGAATAGAGTCGGCCCGAGAATTGAACCCTGTGGCACTCCCAGAGACTGCCAGAGGTCCAGACAACAGGCCCTCCGATTTGACACATTGAACTCTATCTGAGAAGTAGTTGGTGAACCAGGCGAGGCAGTCATTTGAGAAACCAAGGCTATTTAGTCTGCCAATAAGAATGCGGTGATTGACGGAGTCGAAAGCCTTGGCCAGGTCGATGAAGACGGCTGCGCAGTACTGTGTTTTATCTATCGCGGTTATAATATCATTTAGGACCTTGAGCATGGCTGAGGTGCACCCATGACCAGCTCGGAAACCGGATTGCATAGCGGAGAAGGTACGGTGGGATTCGAAATGGTCGGTGATCTGTTTGTTGACTTGGCTTTCAAAAACGTTTGAAAGGCAGGGCAGGATGGATATGGGTCTATAACAGTTTGGATCTAGAGTGTCACCCCCTTTGAAGAGGGGGATGACTGCGGCAGCTTTCCAATCTCTGGGGATCTCAGACGTTACGAAAGAGAGGTTGAACAGGCTAGTAATAGGGGTTGCGACAATTTCGGCGGCTAGTTTTAGAAAGAAAGGGTCCAGATTGTCTAGCCCCTGGTTCTCCTCAGACTTGACTGCCCTTGACAAGCACAAAAACATCCTGTGGCGTACTGCATTAGCATCGAACAGCCCCCGCGATATGCAACTTTTCAGGGAAGTCAGGAACCAATATACACAATCAGTTACGAAAGCAAAGGCTAGCTTTATCAAACAGAAATGTGCATCCTGTAGCACTAACTCCAAAAAGTTTTGGGACACTGTAAAGTCCATGGAGAATAAGGGCACCACCTCCCAACTGCCCACTGCACTGAGGCTAGGAAACACTGTCACCACCGATAAATCTACAATAATCGAGAATTTCAACAAGCATTTTGCTACGGCTGGCCATGCTTTCCACCTGGCTACCACTACCCCGGCCACCAGCTCTGCACCCTCCGCTGCAACTTGCCCAAGCCAAGTTAACAAACAGATCACCGACCATTTCGAATCCCACCGTACCTTCTCCGCTATGCAATCCGGTTTCCGAGCTGGTCATGGGTGCACCTCAGCCATGCTCAAGGTCCTAAATGATATTATAACCGCGATAGATAAAACACAGTACTGCGCAGCCGTCTTCATCGACCTGGCCAAGGCTTTCGACTCCGTCAATCACCGCATTCTTATTGGCAGACTAAATAGCCTTGGTTTCTCAAATGACTGCCTCGCCTGGTTCACCAACTACTTCTCAGATAGAGTTCAATGTGTCAAATCGGAGGGCCTGTTGTCTGGACCTCTGGCAGTCTCTGGGAGTGCCACAGGGTTCAATTCTCGGGCCGACTCTATTCTCTGTGTATATCAATGATGTCGCTCTTGCTGCTGGTGACGCTCGGATCCACCGCTATACGGACGACACCATTTTGTATACATTTGGCCCTTCATTGGACACTGTTAACAAACCTCCAAACGAGCTTCAACGCCATACAACACTCCTTCCGTAGCCTCCAACTGCTCTTAAACACTAGTAAAACTAAATGCATGCTCTTCAACCGAACGCTGCTTGCACCCGCCCACCCGACTAGAATCACTACTCTCGGCGGGTCTGACCTAGAGTATGTGGACAACTACAAATATCTAGGTGTCTTGTTAGACTGTAAACTCTCCTTCCAGACTCACATTAAGCATCTCCAATCAAAAGTTAGATCTAGAATCGGCTTCCTATTTCGCAACAAAGCCTCCTTCACTCATGCTGCCAAACATGCCCTCGTAAAACGGACTATCCTACCGATCCTTGACTTCGGCGATGTCATTTACAAAATAGCCTCCAACACTCTACTCAGAAAATTGGATGTAGTCTATCACAGTGCCATCCGTTTTGTCACCAAAGCCCCATATACTACCCACCATTGTGACCTGTACGCTCTTGTTGGCTGGCCCTCACTACATATTCGTCGCCAAACCCACTGGCTCCAGGTCATCTATAAATCACTGCTAGGCAAATCCCTGTCTTATCTTAGCTCACTGGTCACCATAGCAACACCCACCCGTAGTCTGCGCTCCAGCAGGTATATCTCACTGGTCATCCCCAAAGCCAACACCTCCTTTGGCCGCCATTCCTTCCAGTTCTCTGCTGCTAATGACTGGAACGAACTGCAAAAATCTCTGAAGCTGGAGACTCTTATCTCCCTCACTAACTTTAAGCATCAGTTGTCAGAGCAGCTTACCGATCACTGCACCTGTACACAGCCATTCTGAAATTAGCCCACCCAACTACCTCATCCCTATATTGTTATTTATTTTGCTAATTTGCACCCCAGTATCTCTATTTGCACATCATCTTTTGCACATCTATCATTCCAGTGTTAATACGACATTGTAACTATTTTGCACTGTGGCCTATTTATTGCCTTACCTCCATAACTTACTACATTCACACACACTGTATATATATTTTCTGTTGTATTTTTGACTTTATGTTTTGTTTACCCCATATGTAACTCTGTGTTGTTGTTTTTAATCGCACTGCTTTGCTTTATCTTGGCCAGGTCGCAGTTGTAAATGAGAACTTGTTCTCAACTGGCTTACCAGGTTAAATAAAGGTGAAATAAATAATTAATTTAAAAAAGCACAGAAAAGCATATGCTTACGTGTGTGTAAGTACACGTGTGAAAGGATCATCCTTGCATACCAAAGGGCATCACTATGCACTCGTACAGACCATCAGTAGGTGTGTAGATAGATATCCTCCAGGTGGAGTGAAGACTACAAAGTGTAAGGTGGGATATGTGTTATGGATACCAAAGGGCATTACTATAGGCGGCAGGTAGCCTAGCGGTTAGAAAATTGGGCCAGTAACCGAAAGATCGCAGGTTCGAATGTCCGAGCGGACAAAGTGAAAAATCTTTCAATGTGCCCTTGAGCAAGGCACTTAACCCTAATTTGCTCTGGGGGCGCCATACTACTATGGCTGACCCTGTACAAACAACACATTTCACTTCACCTATCCGGTGTATGTGACAATATAACTTTTTGGGGAACCGTCAGTATATGCATAGCTATTAACTAAGACAAATGAGGAGTTATAAAAATAAAAAATAAAAAAATATGCCATTTAGCAGACGCTTTTATCCAAAGCGACTTACAGTCATGCGTGCATACATTTTTACGTATGGGTGGTCCCGGGGATCGAACCCACTACCCTGGCGTTACAAGCGCCGCGCTCTACCAGCTGAGCTACAGAGGACCACGTTATGGTGGGGTACTCACAAAGTCTTTCTCCAGCTTCTCCATCTCCCCCTTATAGCTCTTCAGTCTGCTCTGGTACATGCCTCTGCTCTGGATGGGGAGCTCACGCACCTCAAGATCCATCTGCTCCATCTAGGTCCAGCAATCAACCAGTTAATTCACCAATCAATGATTGTAAAAATAACAAATAACATTATATTGGCCAAATTGGCTAGAACATAGGTATAAACTATGTGATTATAGCTGTGTAGCCTACAATTATTGTGGAAATATGTCAAAACAGATTTACAATTAAAGATTGTTGTTAAACTCAACTTAGGCTACTTACTTAACAGTAAAGTGCGCAATATCTGTTTAGTATGTAGTGATTACACTAAAGGACATTATGTAAAGTGTTGAATTTAATGTACAGTGCATGCTGAAAATATTCAGACCCCTAGACTTTTTCAAAATGTTGTTACATTACAGCTTTATTCTAAAATGGATTAAATAGTTTTTTTCCCTCATCAATCTACACACAATACCCCATAATGACAATGCAAAAACAGGGTTCTTTTATTTTTTGCTAATTTATTAAAAATAAAAAATGGAAATATTACATTTACCTAAGTATTCAGACACTTTACCCAGTACTTTGTTGAAGCACCTTTGGCAGCGATTACAGCCTTGAGTCTTCTTGGGTATGACACTTCAAGTTTGGCACGCATGTATTTGGGGAGTTTCTCCCATTCTTCTCTGCAGATCCTCTCAAGCTCTGTCAGGTTGGATGGGGAGCGTCACTGCACAGCTATTTTCAGGTCGCTCCAGAGATGTTCGATCGGGTTCAAGTCCGGGCTCTGGCTGGGCCACTCAAGGACATTCAGAGACTTGTCCTGAAGCCACTCCTGCGTTGTCTTGGCTGTGTGCTTAGGGTCGTTGTCCTGTTGGAAGGTGAACCTTTGCCTCAGCCTGAGGTCCTGAGCGCTCTGGAGCAGGTTTTCATCAAGGATCTCTCTGTACTTTGCTCTGTTCATCTTTCCCTGGATCCTGACTAGTCTCCCAGTAACTGCCGCTGAAAAACATCCCCACAGCATGATGTTGCCACCACCATGCTTCGCCATAGGGATGTTGCCAGGTTTCCTCCAGACGTGACGCTTGGCATTCAGTCCAAAGAGTTCAGTCTTGGTTTCATCAGACCAGAGAATCTTGTTTCTCATGGTCTGAGAGTCCTTTAGTGGGCTGTCATGTGCCTTTTACTAAAGAGTGGCTTCCGTCTGACCACTCTACCATAAAGGCCTGATTGATGGAGTACTGCAGAGATGGTTGTCCTTCGCGGAAGGTTCTCCCATCTCCACAGAGGAACTCTGGAGCTCTGTCAGAGTGACCATCGGTTTCTTGGTCACCTCCCTGACCAGGGCCCTTCTCCTCCGATTGCTCAGTTTGGCCCGGGCAGCCAGCTCTAGGAAGAGTCTTGGTGGTTCCAAACTTCTTCCATTTAAGAATGATGGAGGACACAGTGTTCTTGAGAACCTTCAATGCTGCCGAAATGTTTTGGTACCCTTCCCCAGATCTGTGCCTCGACACAATCCTGTCTCTGAGCTCTACGGACAATTCCTTCGACCTCATGACTTGGTTTTTGCTCTGACATGCACTGTCAATTTTGGGACCTTATATAGACAGGTGTGTGCCTTTCCAAATCATGTCCAATCAATTGAATTTACCACAGGTGGACTCCAATCAAGTTGTAGAAACATCTCAAGGATGATCAACAGAAACAGGATGCACCTGAGCTCAATTTCGAGTCTCATAGCAAAGGGTCTGAATTTCTTTTTTTTCTTTTTAATACATTTGCAAAAATGTCTAAAAACCTGTTTTCGCTTTGTCATTATGGGGTATTGTGTGTAGATTGATGAGGAAAATGTTTTATTTAATCCATTTTAGAATAAGGCTGTAACGTAGGAAAATGTGGAAAAAGGGAAGTGGTCTGAATAATTTCCGAATGCACTGTATATATAGCCAGGCTAGATGTAATGAAATGATACTAAAATAGTGTAGCACACAACTTGGATTTGTAGGAGTCTGAAAAACAACAAGAGATTCTGAAGATTAAACTGAAATCTCAAGCTAGCAAAACTTCTCAACATGAGCTACTTCAGCAGCATTAACATTAATCTGTTTAGATGTTGATTTGCTGCCACATTGACTGCTCTTCTTCGTGTCATTCGTCAACGATTAAAAAAGTTATGACAGAAAGGCAGTTTGGTAAATAAATAAGATTCAAACAATTTTAAGGGCCTTCATTTTAAAGACGTGTTGAGGCCCAACAGTGTCATGTAGAGTACATTAGAGGTAGAGAGAGACAAGACTCTCTGAGGTAGACTTGGAGAAGCCTAATCAAGATGACATAATAAGACAACTATGTCTACAATTTACACGTTAGTTCACTTCCTTAAATTTTTAAACATGACGTGAACACTTCCTCCTCCAAATAATAGCTTGAATTGTGTCACGGGTGTGTCACTTAAAAGCAAATTGTCGCTAAAGTGATTACGCCATTAACGTGCTGAGCAGCATTCCACCATGTGAAGTATGCGTGTGTGTGTCATGTCACCGTTAGGATTACACAGGTGCCGTTGTCTTCATGCACCGGTGAAATTGTCTTGTTTCCTTTTCCAAATTCATTATTTTGTAAAAAAATGGGAAGAGCGGAAATTACTGATCAAAGACGTACCAACTCTCTGACTTCTTCGAGCTGTTTGTCGACATTTAGAACCAGCTGTGTCTTCTCCTCTGAAAGAGAAACAGGAGAAACATATTGATCAGTCGACAGAGGAGCAGTGCTTTATGACAACAACCCAACTCCCCCGCAACGGGGAGATTGAAAACACACACCAGAATGCATTTGAAGATATATTTACACACTCTCCGCATGCTGATCCACATTTGAAGTGTCTTATTTATCCACGTGTAAAAGGCCTTTGTTGGCTTTTATAGAGGAGCAACGAGACACCTCGTACCAACTCAAAAGGAAATGTCAGCTTTACTAGGTTGCCAGGTTTTCTAAACTCGGAGTCCCACTAAGAATGACTAAAACGCTGCTTTAAGCTCACCCAATGGCTTCGATTGCAAATCATGACTTGAAGCTCATTTGGCCATAAGAGTTCATTATGGAACGCTGTAAATGATTGCGTGAGCTCTAAATTCTGGCTGAACTTATTCTGTTATGTGTAGCAACTAGGGATTGGCATTTGAAAGAATGTTTGTGTTCGAGTAATAGTACTCTCCAATAAATGATTTTGAGTAGGCCTACTCGAGTACTCGGATCATGTGTGAAACAGGTCTGAAGGCAAACCTTTACAGGTTGTTCTAATTACTGGTTCTGATACAAAACTGAAAATGAAATTTCTCACTGCGTTTGACATAGCTACAGCGACTCAAAAAACATTCAACACATCTTAAAGTTCGACATTGTCAGTTATTATAAATGTAACCTGTAAAATAGATTTTCAGCAATTGAATGCAAATCTTGAATCGCGTACTCTAGTATTCACACTGATCCCTAGTAGCAGCAACAACAGCAGAAATGTAGTTAAATACTCCTAATATTCTCCATCCCAATTTGGACATATCATATTTTATTTTTCAAATGTAAAATTATGCTTTGACGGCCCAGAGTTGAAACCAACATCTAAGGATCATTACAAAAACCTAGCCTGCTGTGGACCAATGTTTGTTTAATAGGCCTAATTAGACATATTTTCAACAATTGACATGTAGCCGAGAGCCCGGACTACCAGAAGCTTCCAGTTCAAAAGCCAACCACAAGGCTAGCCTATCAGTAAAGGGAAATAACCGTGCAAAAACCAAGGGAAGATCTTCATTGTTTGGGTCTGCATTGCCTTTTGCCAGTCAACAAATCCAATTTGAAAACCTCACAGGATACACAAGTAAATAGCCAGAGGCGATTCCCGTCGAGGAGAGGTGGTGTAGCCCTCTCCAGCATTGGCCTGGGCAAGATGATCCTGAAATATGCATGGCTATTTACTAGGAGTACCGCAGACAGACAGACGAGGAGTTTTGTAAACAGGCCACAAAAAATAAAATAAAGTTGAGCTCGGTACCTCTGCACAATATTTAATAGCCAGTGATTGACAGTCCTTCAGCTTTCCATAAACACTCTTAAGGAGAAAAAAAATGCATTTAATGTTTAATGGAATGAGACCTTGCAATACATTGTATTCTTATTCAAACCTCAGTCCCAAGTTTTTTGGAAGGTAACAAAGCAAAACAAAAACACATTATCCGTTTGATTCTCGCGTGAATGCTGAAGGCTTGGCCAAGATACTGTCAAGGACGTTTCTTCGCGTGCCACAGCCATTATCAGTGATTGTGCATATGTGACGTCGGGAAACGCAGCAACATTGGGGACAAAAGGCATTTGTCGAAGCTATTGTCATCGTATGAAATTGAAGGCTGTCAACCGATGGGCACAATTCAGGCACTTGAGGGAGGAGAAAAGGAAATAAGAAATGTCTTCATTAGTAGGAACGGAATTGAAATTCAAGTGCAAACTGTTCTGATAGGAGCAGAGGACACTGAACAATGACTGCTGGGTATGATGGGCTTCCGCCTTTGTTCATATTCATGTGGGCTTATTTTAACATGCTGGGTGGTGGGAAACGTGGTGAAATTACACTGTGGAAGAGAAGCATTGTTTCTGTCAAGAAGCCAATTCAAACCATGACATTTCAAATCGGATGTGAATTCCCATGAGCCACAGCGTTGGAAATTAAACAAGCAATAGACTTAGCAAATATGAGCTGAGCAAAGGAAGACAATGCCAGCTGATGGATATTTTGTTTGTTGTTCAGTGGGTGAACAGGCTGTGCCCGGTGAATATGTAGACAGCCTTTGGTTTTCAAATAAAGTGTTTACTTAACTATGAGACCAGTACAGGTATATTCACAGTTATGATACATGATCGATCCCCGGGACCACCCATACGTAAAAATGTATGCACACATGACTAAGTCGCTTTGGATAAAAGCGTCTGCTAAATGACATATTACATTATTACATATTACATGATGTTAGGCTCTCGGGCCTCTCTACAGTCTCTGTTATCCTACTTTTAGGAGAGAATTCCTAAAAGGATTCTCTTTTTTAAAAATATTTCTCCATTATCTTTTCTACATACTTTATATCTGGTTTTAGTAGTTTAAGTGTACACTAAAAACGTTTTACCATCCCGGAAATTATCCCCCGCCCACAATTTACTTGCATATAGGGAAACCAATGCAATACGTACGTAGATACATTGGCTCCGATACCATTCAGGAAAGATACGCTTTAGTTTTAAATGATTCACTGCGTCAGTTCGATGCATGAACGCATTCATTTTCCATTCTAAATTAAAATCTGATGATGATGGAGCCCATGAGTTGGGCCTCTATGAGCTGGATCTGTCTGAGCTGACTTTGTGTATGTGTATGTGTGTGTGTGTATGTGATGCATGTCTATGATGTATTTACTATGTAGGCACCTGATCGGAGCCATAAGGGAGACTAGGCATCTACCACCCCACTACCACTATCAGATTAGGAGGGGAAATGTAGTCTGTTTTTTGTCCCCTCACTCTCATTCTGAAATCACCATCACCCACTTGTTTAATTGTAATTTTTGCACATTAAGTGTTTGAGCTAGTAATGTGTAAAAAAAAAAAAAAAAGGTTTACAAGTTAGCTAAAACATGGCCAATGAATATATTCCTAAAATTGCGGTGCACCCCCTTTTGCCCTCAGAACAGCCTCAATTTGTCGGGGCATGGACTATACAGTGCAGAAATCATTCCACAGGGATGCTGGCCCATGTTGACTCCAATACTTCCCACAATTGTGTAGAGTTGGCTGGATGTCCTTGGGTGGACCATTCTTGATACACACAGGAAACTGATGAGTGTGAAAAACCCAGCAGTGTTGCGGTTCTTGACACACTCAAACCGGTGCGCCTGGCACCTACTACCATACCCTGTTCAAAGGCACTTAAATATTTTGTCTTGCCCATTCACCCTCTGAATGACACACATACACAATCCGTGTCTCAATTGTCTCAAGGCTTAAAAATATTTTTTTAACCCGTCTCCTCCCCTTCATCAACACTGATTTTAGCGGATTTAACAAGTGACATCAATAAGGGATCATAGCTTTCACCTGGATTCACCTGGTCAGTCTGTCATGGAAAGAGATGTTCCTAATGTTTTGTACACTCAGTGTATAGCACAACTTTGGATTTCAACCCATCTCAAAATCTAATGTATTTGACCGTTTGGAAGTTTTTACAGAGTGATCTTCTCTTCTCCTCTTGCTTCAGCCATGCAGTGTGCCTCGCAAAAGTGATTGCTGTCCTCGTTATGAAATAGACTTTACCCTGTATATTAAAAAATTACCCCCAAAACTATTGCTGATGGTGAAGTTCAACAATGAAAATAAAATCTATTGTAAACCCCATTCAGCAGGTATAGACAGATGAGAGCTTACTTTTATTCCGATAAAACACCACTATCAACAGCGCATAGATAACAATAAGCTAGCAAATTACATAGGTTGTCACTCAACTAATAAAGCCTAATATCACGCAAGCCATTTTAGCATTTGAATGCTGACAGTGCCGCGCAGATGTGCAAGATCAGGAACAGGCCGTCTACCTTGCGTTGGTCAACATGCGAAGCTGGGCAGAGTGCGCGGTTTGACTAGGCTACTGATATTGCCTGGGGTTGTTAGGCATGCAAAATGACTTGTAGATCTTTGACTGTCAACACAGTTACATGAGTTCGACACTGAAGGAGAGGATGAATCAGTTGTCACAAAATATTAGGTATTTTCGTAAAGAAGAAAGAATGTAATATGAGCAACAACAGAAAATGTGAACCGGCAATTTGAAATATTTGAATCGATTTTCTGACCGATGCATGCTACATTTGGATCGGTTTGGGGTCCGCAGACCGATGCACTTGTATCTTAAGCATTTGAATTGGGGATCAATGCGTATAGGTGTTTTGTGTCATCCCTAGTAGATCTCATGCATAACTGCACTGATACCAAATGTCCTCGTTAGGCCCATTCACCCTCTGCCCACTTGAGTTGCCCTCGCTTTTCTTTTGGAGGGGGGCGTGCTAATCCCTGGCAGAGGACAAGCCGTCTAGGGAGGTGTAAATATCCCGTAAGAATAAGACATCCCTGCTACAAATAGACTAATCAGCTATCTGCAACAGAAGTCAGAAAATTGTTCACTTGCAAGGACACTTATACTGGACCTACATTTCAGGTTAATCTCTTCAGCTCCAGGAAGTATTTACAATAAATATTTGTGCTCAAAATAAAGAACATTAGCATACAACTATGAATAAGGGCAATTCCACGATAACAGATTGATGCTAAGACTCGTATTTTTCACTTTAAAATGTATGCAAAAGAAAAACAAATGATTGCAAAGTTAAACCACACAACTCTATACACAAGGACAACTTAATATCCACAGAACATTTTACAAAAACAAATTTACTTGAATTACAGTACAGATGCAAAGTTTGGTAACAGAATGACAGCACCAACAGCACAAACTGTCATTCTGTTACCAAACTTTGCATCTGCAATGTTCAAGTAAATGTGTTTTAGTAAAATTTTCTGTGGAAATTTGTTGTCCCCCACAATGTTATCGGGGAGTGGACTGTGGATCTGTCTCCGTCCATTAGTACGTTAGGGGGCGCTATAGTAATCAACTCTACGTACGTAAGTCCCACGCGATATTGCAGACAGCACTGGCCCAATTTTGACAAAACTTTGCTGAATGATGCGTCTTGCCATACAGATCAGGCATTTACAAAATTACACTGATTGGCCAGATGGTGGCGCTATAACAAGAGATTGAAAATGCTAACTTTTAAAGGTCACACCCCTCACCCCGTCTGACCTAAAGTCATGAAATTCAGTACATAGGTACCTCTCCTCACAAGGAACACATTTGCCTCAGGGACACATAAGGTCCGCCATGATGGATTATCCGCCATTTAGAATTTTGTAAAAAACACTTAAAAACGATACTCTTCTGGCACCGAATGATCGAGCTGCACAAAACTTGATATGTGGCATCTATGGATAAAGTTCTCTCAATGCAATATTTTCCAGACTAGTACCTAAAACAACATGGCCACTATTGACCAATAAGCATTCACGTGGGCGTGGTCTGGCACATAAATGCATATAAATCAGTCAAGGATATCGTATTGTGACTAAATTTGGTACACATGTTGCAAACACTGTCAAGACTTAACATATGCAAGAACATTCATATCAATGAAATCAGGGAGGGGACTGTGGATCTGTCTCAGACAGCACTGGCCCGATTTGGACGAAACTTGGATGAATGATGCGTCTTCGCTATAGAGATCTGTCATTTATAAAATTACACTGATTGGCCCAAGGTGGGCGCAATAGTAATTAACTGAAATGTGTTAAATCACACACGATATTCCAATTGGCCCAAGGGTGCTGCATCATTCGTGGTGGATGACATGTTTACTGTTGCCTTGTTGAAACTGTATTTGATCTCTGAGAAATTAAGGTAATAGAGCTTGCCAGCTTGTAGTCATAAAAAACGGAAATGAGTTACCTCTGGTTCGTTCAGCCATCCCTATGGGGAAAGAATAGGGTTTTGGGATAAACGCCCAAAATAAGGTCTGAGGTTAACACAGGCTTAGGAGATCTTATACGTTTTGTTCTATGAGATAATACCTGTAAGTTAACATGACCTTCATGAATTATGAAGCCTTTGTGCATTTTATAAATTAGATAAATGCATTAAATTCACAAAAAGCAACCTGAACTAATGAAGATTATCTCATAGAACAAAACTTATAGGATCTCCTAAGCCTGTGTTTACCACAGAGCTTATTTTCTGCATTTATCCAAAAACCCTACAAAAACTCCATTCATATTCCCATAGGCTTTGTCCAACGAACCATGGCGGAGCTACTGCCTAAAAAGACGCCATAACTATTTATCTCTAGTGTGGTGTGGGGGGTCCGTGGGTGGCTTTTGATACTTGTATTGGATTCCTCATGTCTTACTCATTGTTAGGAAGAATTATGGTCCAAATCAGATGTTAGGTACTATATTTATTGAAGATTATATTAATCCTATAAATTAAAATGGACAATTTGGGTGCAATCAATCAGCATAATTTCTCAGAGATCAAATTATATTTCAACAAAATAATGCTTTTAGGAATGCTAATCTTATCCGTTTCTAACTACAGAAACGATTTCAGAACAATCTGAGATGGTGGGGGTCGAAATCTCTTTCTTGTGCTTTTTGAGGTGGAATAACTGTAGGGAGGAGGGGCAATTTCATCTAGTTTCTTAGATGTAGGCCTACTGTAGAAGTGGAACAATGAAATGATGGATTAGGTTTACTGTACATCCAGTGCACATAAGTGGCTTGACTCAACAATTCAGTCCCACTAAAGCCTACATCTTCACAAACAAACAAGACAATCAATTTAGTTTTCAATGCAGTCCACATCATGTTCTAGATATGAATAAAGTCTAGTTTTACTTTACTATATTTAGTTTAGCTAAAACTAAATATTCGTTTAAAAGTCCAATCCAATCATGTTTAGCCTAGCTACATAATTGAAAGAAGTACCAATCCTAGGAGCAGGACAACCTATGGTCATTGCACCAGGATTTAATCTCCCTTCAGGAACATATCACCTTAAATGTAGAATTAAACTGCTGTGTACTTGTCAGCACAGCATCTGAATGCTCAAGTCCTATTGATGGCTCTTTGATAGTTAGTTAGATAGCTGACTAACTAAATAGCTAGTTGGATAGGTAACGTCGTTATTTCACTAACACAAAGCAGAAAGCTAGTGGAATTGTTTTAGTTCGCTAAATATTCGGCAGTGAATATGATGACATTTGTGTAAAATATGTGTCATGTGAAACTAGCTAGCTAGCTAGCTGCATTATTAATTTGTTGACATGACAGAAGTCATTCGTTGGCAAACTAATAGAGATTAACGTGGTTTACCTCCACCTAATTTGGGAATCCTTCCAATTTTGTTGGTTATTTCTGCTGTCAGGGTTCCAAAGTCCTGTTCGTAGGCTTCAAAATTTGAAGACATAGTGAAGTTTGACTCTAAAACAGGTGTCTTTCTGGCTGAAAAGTATCTGAAGATGAAGCAAAACAACGCTTTCTGCGAAGGCGAGCCGTCACTTCCGTGATGCGTTACAGAACATTTTACCCGGTAAGAAAGCAGCAACTGTTAGCTAATTCATTGGTTCTTCCAATGAAGTGACAAAACTTTCTCCATGCAGGGAACTGAAAAATATATACATGTACAGAGAAATGAAAGACATCGTATTGGCTACAGTTTATGCATTAGCTACACATTTATTTATAGCTTTATCACATTGAAATAGAAGAAACCATTTGTTTTTAAGAGGATATCGCACATTTATAAATAATAAATACTTTTTCTACAAATGTTAAAGAGGCATACAGATTAATAATCTCTACTAATCCCACATTTTGTTTTAAATGTATCAAAATGTGATACACAATATATACATCCCAAACTCCTATTCCAATAAACGACAGCAGAGGGAGCTGTGCGTCTTTTGAAATGCCACATTCCCCGGCTCAATTTTGAAACGTCACTTCTCTGCGACTTGCAGCTGCAACCAGAACAAAATATGTAAACGTCCCTTTTAATCCACTTTAATCGTTGAATTAACTATTCTATAGAGACGTATGATGTATGTAATGTTGTTGTTATAGGAAATGCAGTTGACTCGAGAGTATATTTCACCGATGTGTCGTTGAATTAGCAAAATAGAGGGTAGCTAGATAAACGCTAGTTGTATGGGCAGGTCAGCCAATGAAAAACACATACAAATATATGTTTTATTGTCACATACACCGGACAGGTGCAGTGAAATGTGTTGTTTTTACAGGGTCATCCATAGTAGTATGGCGCCCCTGGAGCAAATTAGGGTTAAATGCCTTGCTCAAGGGTACAGACATATTTTATTTATTGTCTGTTCGGAAATTCGAACCAGTGTCTACAAATTACCTACATAAGTAGCTAGTTTTTCCCGCCATGTGTCCCTGAATTATCAGCTGACCGACCTTCAGCTAGTTAGATAACGTTAAAGCACTGAAATGATCTAGCCAACAGGATAGATTTGGAAAATAGAGATATGTCCCTTCGAGTTTCACTAACAGTCTCTCTAACATATTGCATCACAGACTGGAATTGTAGCGAAAGTTTGAATAGTTTCTACTTGTCCTCTAGCTAGGTATAGACAGACAGCGTTAGTGACAAGTCATTCTACTATCAATCTACAGGGCGCCTTCTCCAGTGAGGCGAAAGGAGCATATGGAGGACAAGGCAAAAGAGCGAGGGAAGGAGAAAACGGGTGCCACCAAAGAGGGAGCTGAGAAGGACAGGGGCAGGGAGAAGGGACGCAAACGACGTAGCTCAACTGGGAGCAGCAGGTCAGAAACAATGTGTGACATCTCTCTTGCTCTCTCTATACCCTTACCATAGCATCTCTGTTTTTATCAGACGACTTCTCTCAGCAGTCACTGCTTTCTGATGGCCCACAGTAAGCCCCTCTCCCGGTCTTCACTCGGGTCTAAAGTAAGCCCCTCTCCCGGTCTTCACTCGGGTCTAAAGTAAGCCCCTCTCCCGGTCTTCACTCGGGTCTAAAGTAAGCCCCTCTCCCGGTCTTCACTCAGGTCCAGCTCCAGTAGCAGCTCCAGTTCCGGTTCTTCCAGCGGCTCCAGTTCCTCCTCTGCCTCCAGCCGCTCCGGGTCTTCCAGCTCCCGATCCTCTAGCTCATCCAGCTCCTCAGGGTCGCCCAGCCCCAGTCGCCGCCGCCATGACAACCACCGACGCTCACGGTCCAAGTATGTGTAACCTGTAAAGCAGTGGTCTCCACTCTCCTATCCCAGCTCTGAGTTAGTGCGTGCAGGCTTTTGTTCCAGACCAGCACTTAATACTTTCAGTTCACCTAATAGTTTAACATTTAAGACATTCAGTAGTTGTTTCAGGTATGTTAGGGCTGGGCTGACAAAAAAGCCTGCATGCTCCGTAACTCTGCTGGACCAGGGTTGGTGGTCACTCTTAAAGCTAATCCAAAGACTGGATTAAGGAGAGGGATCTGTGAGCTTGGAAGTGTGACATATTTTGTTGAGTGAAGGAATAAAGAGTAAAACCTCTTCCTGTAGATCCAAGTCGTCGGTGAAAAAGGATGACAAGGAGAGGCGTAAGAGGAGCCCGAGCCCCCGACCAACCAAGGTGTTCCTGGGCCGCCTCACCAGAAATGTCGTCAAGGTGAGTCAAAATGACTGCCCAGTCTTCAAGTGTACGTGAATACAGTGTATGTGCACATCAATGGGATTCCATATAGCCTAATTGAATGCATTTTTTGTGTCAAGCTGCAGACTGTATGTTGAAGGCTTGTTGGAGTAGGGGGCAATATCTCAGAGGTTGGGCTTTGACTAAAGTCTCTGCTCTTTTCAGGAACACATCCAGGAGATTTTCAGCACCTATGGCAAGATCAAGATGATTGAAATGCCTGTGGATAGGCTCCGCCCACACCTGTCGAAGGGCTACGCCTACGTGGAGTTTGAGAATGCCGATGAGGCCGAGAAGGCTCTCAAACACATGGATGGAGGTTGGTGGAGACCAATGGTTCTGGGTATTTTACATTTTAGTCATTTAGCAGACGCTCTTATCCAGAGCGACTTACAGTAGTGAGTTCATCATTATTTAAATTTTTTTCATACTGGTCCCCCGTGGGAAACGAACCCACAACCCTGGCGTTGCAAACACCATGCTCTACCAACTGAGCTACACGGGTATAAATGCAGTTAGCATCTCTAGTTTGAATGCATTGTAATAGTCAACTCTACAGCACTCTACTCTATTGAACTCTCTGTCCATAACCTATCCTCAGAGTTTTTACTTGAATCATACAATTAGAACATCATTTAAAAATGTACCTCTATTTGTCCTCTATGGTGTCTGCAGGTCAGATTGACGGACAGGAGATCACAGCCACTGGCGTGCTAGCTCCCAGGGTGATACGCCCGCCCCCTCGCAGGCCCTCCCCCCCTCGCAGGATGCCCCCACCACCCCCCATGTGGCGACGCACCCCGCCACGCCTGAGGAGAAGGTCAGTCTCCTACAGTGTTAATGTCAGTGTGTGTGTGTGGATGTTTGTCCGTCCACAATAATTACTTGTTTCGCAGTACAGACAAAGATGTACTTTTTTTCCTGTTTTATTATGGTAACAAAATCAAGAATCTTACGTCTAACATCTGTGTCCTATCATTAGATTGGATGGAGGGATTTTTGCAGTTTTTCCTCTGTTCGGAATCCCTGATTACATAATGAATGGCAGATGAGCATGTATCCCCTCAGGTGTAAAGTTAAAGCCCATTATCATCCCCCTATTCCTGACCTTTGTTTTCATCACCGCCTGGTATGGCAACTGCTCAGCCTCCGACCGCAAGGCACTACAGAGGGTAGTGCGTACGGCCCAGTACATCACTGGGGCCAAGCTTCCTGCCATCCAGGATCTCTAAACCAGGCGGAGTCAGAGGAAGGTCCTAAAAATTGTCAAAGACTCCAGCCACCCTAGTCATAGACTGTTCTCTCTGCTACCGCACGGCAAGCGGTACCGGAGCGCAAAGTCTAGGTCCAAGACTTCTTAACAGCTTCTACCCCCCAAGCCATAAGACTCCTGAACAACTAATCATGGCTACCCGGAATATTTGCATTGCCCCCCCGCCCCCTCTTTTACGCTGCTGCTACTCTGTTTATTATCGACAGAAGTTTACATACACTTAGGTTGGAGTCATTAAAACTTGTTTTTCAATCACTCCACAAATTTCTTGTTACCAAACTATAGTTTTGGCAAGTCGGTTAGGACATCTACTTTGTGCATGACACAAGTAATTTTTTCAACAATTGTTTACAGACAGAATATTTCACTTATAATTCACTGTATCACAATTCCAGTGGGTCAGAAGTTTACATTCACTAAGTTGACTGTGCCTTTAAACAGCTTGGAAAATTCCAGAAAATGATGTCATGCTTTAGAAGCTTCTGATAGGCTAATTGACATAATTTGAGTCAATTTGAGGTGTACCTGTGGATGTACACTGCTCAAAAAAATAAAGGGAACACTAAAATAACACATCCTAGATCTGAATGAATGAAATAATCTTATTAAATACTTTTTTCTTTACATAGTTGAATGTGCTGACAACAAAATCACACAAAAATGATCAATGGAAATCAAATGTATCAACCCATGGAGGTCTGGATTTGGAGTCACCCTCAAAATTAAAGTGGAAAACCACACTACAGGCTGATCCAACTTTGATGTAATGTCCTTAAAACAAGTCAAAATGAGGCTCAGTAGTGTGTGTGGCCTCCACGTGCCTGTATGACCTCCCTACAACGCCTGGGCATGCTCCTGATGAGGTGGCGGATGGTCTCCTGAGGGATCTCCTCCCAGACCTGGACTAAAGCATCCGCCAACTCCTGGACAGTCTGTGGTGCAACGTGGCGTTGGTGGATGGAGCGAGACATGATGTCCCAGATGTGCTCAATTGGATTCAGGTCTGGGGAACGGGCGGGCCAGTCCATAGCATCAATGCCTTCCTCTTGCAGGAACTGCTGACACTCCAGCCACATGAGGTCTAGCATTGTCTTGCATTAGGAGGAACCCAGGGCCAACCGCACCAGCATATGGTCTCACAAGGGGTCTGAGGATCTCATCTCGGTACCTAATGGCAGTCAGGCTACCTCTGGCGCGGCCCCCCAAAGAAATGCCACCCCACACCATGACTGACCCACCGCCAAACCGGTCATGCTGGAGGATGTTGCAGGCAGCAGAACGTTCTCTACGGCGTCTCCAGACTCTGTCACGTCTGTCACATGTGCTCAGTGTGAACCTGCTTTCATCTGTGAAGAGCACAGGGCGCCAGTGGTGAATTAGCCAATCTTGGTGTTCTCTGGCAAATGCCAAACGTCCTGCACGGTGTTGGGCTGTAAGCACAACCCCCACCTGTGGACGTCGGGCCCTCATACCACCCTCATGGAGTCTGTTTCTGACCGTTTGAGCAGACACATGCACATTTGTGGCCTGCTGGAGGTCATTTTGCAGGGCTCTGGCAGTGCTCCTCCTGCTCCTTCTTGCACAAAGGTGGAGGTAGCAGTCCTGCTGCTGGGTTGTTGCCCTCCTACGGCCTCCTCCACGTCTCCTGATGTACTGGCCTGTCTCCTGGTAGCGCCTCCATGCTCTGGACACTACGCTGACAGACACAGCAAACCTTCTTGCCACAGCTCGCATTGATGTGCCATCCTGAATGAGCTGCACTACCTGAGCCACTTGTGTGGGTTGTAGACTCCGTCTCATGCTACCACTAGACTGAAAGCACCGCCAGCATTCAAAAGTGACCAAAACATCAGCCAGGAAGCATAGGAACTGAGAAGTGGTCTGTGGTCACCACCTGCAAACCAGTCCTTTATTGGGGGTGTCTTGCTAATTGCCTATAATTTCCACCTGTTGTCTATTCCATTTGCACAACAGCATGTGAAATTTATTGTCAATCAGTGTTGCTTCCTAAGTGGACAGTTTGATTTCACAGAAGTGTGATTGACTTGGAGTCACATTGTGTTGTTTAAGTGTTCCCTTTATTTTTTTGAGCAGTGTATTTCAAGGCCTACCTTCAAACTCAGTGCCTCTTTGCTAGACATCATGGGAAAATCAAAAGAAATCAGCTAAGACCTCAGAAAAAAAATGGTAGACCTCCACAAGTCTGGTTAATCCTTGGGAGCAATTTTCAAACGCCTGAAGGTACCACGTTCATCTGTACAAACAATAGTACGCAAGTATAAACACCATGGGACCACGCAGCCGTCATACCGCTCAGGAAAGAGACGCGTTCTGTCTACTAGAGATGGTGCGAAAAGTGCAAATCATTCCCAGAACAGCAAAGGACCTTGTGAAGATGCTGGAGGAAACAGGTACAAAAGTATCTATATCCACAGTAAAACGAGTCCTATATCGACATAAAAAAGCCAGACTACGGTTAGCAACTGAACATGGGGACAAAGATCGTACTGTTTGGAGAAATGTCCTCTGGTCTGATGAAACAAAAATAGAACCGTTTGGCCATATTGACCATCGTTATGTTTGGAGGAAAAAGGGGGATGCTTGCAAGCCGAAGAACAGCATCCCAACCGTGAAGCACGGGGGTGGCAGCATCATGCTGTGGGGGTGCTTTGCTGCAGGAGGGACTGGTGCACTTCATAAAATAGATGGCATCATGAGGAAGGAAAATGATGTGGATATATTGAAGCAACATCTCAAGACATCAGTCAGGAAGTTAAAGCTTGGTCGCAAAATGGCTTAAGCATACTTCCAAAGTTGTGGCAAAATGGCTTAAGGACAACAAAGTAAAGGTATTGGAGTGGCCATCACAAAGCCCTGACCTCAAACCTATAGAAAATATGTGGGCAGAATTGAAAAGGCGTGTGCGAGCAAGGAGGCATACAAACCTGACTCAGTTACACCAGCTCTGTCAGGAAGAATGGGCCAAAATTCACCCAACTTATTGTGGGAAGCTTGTGGAAGGCTACCCGAAACGTTTCACCCAAGTTAAAGAATGTAAAAGCAATGCTACCAAATACTAATTGAGTGTATGTAAACTTCTGACCCACTGGGGATGTGATGAAGGAAAGAAAAGCTGAAATAAATCATTCTCTCTACTATTTTTCTGACATTTCACATTCTTCAAATAAAGTGGTGATCCTAACTGACCTAAAACAGGGAATTTTGTACTAGGATTAAATGTCAGGAATTGTGAAAAACTGAGTTTAAATGTATTTGGCTAAGGTGTATGTAAACTTCAGACTTCAACTGTATGCAGTCACTTTAACTCTACCCACATGTACATATTACCTCAATTACCTCGACTAACCGGTGCCCCCGCACATTTACTCTGTACCGGTACCCCCTGTATATAGCCTCCCTACTGTTATTTTATTTTACTGCTGCTCTTTTAATTATTTTTTACTTATCTATTTTTTACTTAACACTTTTATTCTTAAATGCATTGTTGGTTAAGGTCTTGTAAGTAAGCATTTCACGGTAAGGTTTACACCTGTTGTATTTGGCACATGTGGCAAATAAAATTTGATTTGATCCTCCTCTCTCCGTTTCCCGAAGGTCTCGATCACCACGGAGACGATCTCCGGTTCGCCGCAGGACTCGTTCGCGCTCCCCCGGTCGCAGACGCCACCGCTCACGCTCCAGCTCCAACTCCTCCCGGTAGAGCTGCCTGAAACCTCTGACCTCACATCTACTCTCCCTCCTACCCCTATCCCACCTTCCCTGTTCTCCACTGTAACAGTTTGGGTGTATCAAAAGTTGTACTCCACTTTCTTCCCTCCATGTTCACTGATCTCACAGGACATTACAGGTATAAGCATGACAGCCTTTCTCTCGCCATAGTGTATTGTTATTGGTCTATAAGCATAATGTTGAATGCTAGGCTCAATCTGAGGCAAGCTAGCACTGTCAAGAGGAGTGAAATGAACCCTGCTCTCAAGCTGGGGCTTTTTGTACTTAACAGCTGGGTTGTGGTTGACACATTGTGTTTACAGAATTCTAATTTTTGTAGAACTTTGTTTTTTGTTTTAATATGCAACTATTAAAACTCTTTAGTTGAGCCAGCTTTACATGTGCTGCCTGATGTTTTAATAAAGTTCATGAGTCTTGAACAATTTGACTTGTGTTCGTCAGACTCAATCACCCCAAACTACAACATTCCATAGTGCTTCGGGTAGTTAGTAAGGCAATTTTCTACACTTGATGAAAGCCTCAAAGCATGTTACCTCATTCATTATGCATAAGTCTAGGCTAGCTAGACTGAGGGAAGATATTTTGTGTACCATGTGCATGCAAGTGTGAAACACTACCTCTGGTGAGAACTGTAAGCCACCTCAAATAATGTATTTACTGTCAATCTATATCCAACGTCAAACCCACACAAAACAGAAGGTGGTTAATTTACCAAAATATTTATACGAAGCTTGAAACACCGTCCACAATATTACATTTTCACTATATATATATATATATAGTGGGGAAAAAAAGTATTTAGTCAGCCACCAATTGTGCAAGTTCTCCCACTTAAAAAAGATGAGAGGCCGAGGCCTGTAATTTTCATCATAGGTACACGTCAACTATGACAGACAAAATGAGAGAAAAAATCGAGAAAATCACATTGTAGGATTTTTAATGAATTTATTTGCAAATTATGGTGGAAAATAAGTATTTGGTCAATAACAAAAGTTTCTCAATACTTTTATATACCCTTTGTTGGCAATGACACAGGTCAAACGTTTTCTGTAAGTCTTCACAAGGTTTTCACACACTGTTGCTGGTATTTTGGCCCATTCCTCCATGCAGATCTCCTCTAGAGCAGTGATGTTTTGGGGCTGTCGCTGGGCAACACAGACTTTCAACTCCCTCCAAAGACTTTCTATGGGGTTGAGATCTGGAGACTGGCTAGGCCACTCCAGGACCTTGAAATGCTTCTTACGAAGCCACTCCTTCGTTGCCCGGGCGGTGTGTTTGGGATCATTGTCATGCTGAAAGACCTAGCCACGTTTCATCTTCAATGCCCTTGCTGATGGAAGGAGGTTTTCACTCAAAATCTCACGATACATGGCCCCATTCATTCTTTCCTTTACACGGATCAGTCGTCCTGGTCCCTTTGCAGAAAAAACAGCCCCAAAGCATGATGTTTCCACCCCCATGCTTCACAGTAGGTATGGTGTTCTTTGGATGCAACTCAGCATTCTTTGTCCTCCAAACACGACGAGTTGAGTTTTTACCAAAAAGTTATATTTTGGTTTCATCTGACCATATGACATTCTCCCAATCCTCTTCTGGATCATCCAAATGCACTCTAGCAAACTTCAGACGGGCCTGGACATGTACTGGCTTAAGCAGGGGGACACGTCTGGCACTGCAGGATTTGAGTCCCTGGCAGCGTAGTGTGTTACTGATGGTAGGCTTTGTTACTTTGGTCCCAGCTCTCTGCAGGTCATTCACTAGGTCCCCCCGTGTGGTTCTGGGATTTTTCCTCACCGTTCTTGTGATCATTTTGACCCCACGGGGTGAGATCTTGCGTGGAGCCCCAGATCGAGGGGAGATTATCAGTGGTCTTGTATGTCTTCCATTTCCTAATAATTGCTCCCACAGTTGATTTCTTCAAACCAAGCTGCTTACCTATTGCAGATTCAGTCTTCCCAGCCTGGTGCAGGTCTACAATTTTGTTTCTGGTGTCCTTTGACAGCTCTTTGGTCTTGGCCATAGTGGAGTTTGGAGTGTGACTGTTTGAGGTTGTGGACAGGTGTCTTTTATACTGATAACAAGTTCAAACAGGTGCCATTAATACAGGTAACGAGTGGAGGTCAGAGAAGCCTCTTAAAGAAGAAGTTACAGGTCTGTGAGAGCCAGAAATATTGCTTGTTTGTAGGTGACCAAATACTTATTTTCCACCATAATTTGCAAATAAATTCATTAAAAATCCTACAATGTGATTTTCTGGATTTTTTTTTCTCAATTTGTCTGTCATAGTTGACGTGTACCTATGATGAAAATTACAGGCCTCTCTCATCTTTTTAAGTGGGAGAACTTGCACAATTGGTGGCTGACTAAATACTTTTTTCCCCCACTGTATATATATATACACACGGAGAGGAAGAGGGAAACTAAATGAATGTCTAGTATATCACTCCAGCATGACAGTATCCATCTGTATAGGAAGTGAAGTTCAGGGTTTGGCCTCCTTGTCCTTCTGGCTGGGTTTGTCCATCAGGTCTTTGAACCCTAGCTTCTCCAGAGGTTCCTTGGCCATCAGCTGACTGAAATAGCAGAGGATAGTTTCACATTGTTGATGAGATCAGTCATGTCGTGTATATATCTAGTCATCTCATTTTCAACAGGAATTAAGTACAGCGCCACACTCACTTATCCATCCGGCATTCAAGGTAGTCCTTCGACACATGGAGTTATCATATAGCTGCTGTCTTTCAAGCGCTAAATGGCTTATTATTATTATTATTATTATTATAAATGCATTTTTATTTACATTTTAGTCATTTAGCAGACGCTCTTATCCAAAGCGACCTGCAGTTAGTGAGTGCATACATTTTTCATACTGTATTTGAATGCTTTACAGTCTCCAGCAATGACAAACAGAAAAGAGATGCAATGTTGCATTGAATTTCAAACACTAGACAACTACAGGGAAAGCAAAAGCAGTTGAACTGTCATTCATTCCAGTACACCTGTCATTTCACAGATCTCATACACATGAGCTCAAACGCCCCTTTCCCTTGCATTTGAGAAGCAACCAGATGCAGCTGGAAACTACAGAAGCTATGTGGAGCTGCGCAGTTGCTGGGTTGTCACTAGTTACCACAGTCAAAATTGGCTATATCGAAAAAATTATATGAAAACAAAAATTAATTTAAGGTTAGGCATAAGGTTAGCAGCGTGGTTAAGGTTTAAAAAAATCAGATTTTAAGAAGATACATTTTAGATATAGGTGGGGTTTAGCCATAATTATGACAGTGACGACCCAGTTGCTGCGCACGTCACGCTGCTATTTCTGGCTAAATATACATTTTGAATGTATGATTCAACTTCCGTATGTTTGTACAATTTGAAGTTATTAAAATAATAAGTACAAATAAATAAAAAAGCTATTGCTTGAACCAACGAGTCTGTTGCTCAACCAGGAGTGGTTTATTTTTTTTTACCGAAATGATCCAAAGTGCACGGGGCCGAAAATACTTACTGCTAAAGTTCATACTATAGCGGTCAAAGCGATTGTTTTTGCGAGAGACAAAAAATATATATATACCTTCACCAATATGTCATGCAAACTGTATATGAAGCGCCGCATAGTTCTGACGTAAACAAACGGTTTGAGCTAGACGTGAATAATCAACCCATAGATAACATCGATTACGTATTCGACAATCTACTAACTTTTAAAGAGACAGAAACAAAGTTTAGAAATTCGGTGACAGAAATAAGTAAAAGTACGAGCCAGCTACAGTCTGCTATCAAATCTTTGCAAGTGAAATAGTTTATTTTGTTTAAGGTGCAAAAAACAGTCCTTATAAAAACGTCTAAAATATGTTGGCTGTCAGTGTCAGAAAGAAAAATTACACAGGTAGTAAGACATTGTTTCATGATCGTCATACCACTGGAGGTCTCACTGCAACTGCAGAAGGATCAGTCTGGGGGAAAAGGAGGGGATGACAGACTTGAGATAATGCTGTTAGCAAGACTTCGTAGCCTAATAGAGCTGTAGTCAGAAGAGAGAGACTTGCCAAACCTTCAAATCATCACCTCATCCAAGCGGATTTACCGTAGGCTATTAATTATTATTTTTTGGTCCAATCCAGAAGCATTTTTTCGCATTTCGAGTAAAGTACAAGGTCACAATTTGATTTTTGCTTTATCCTAGTTAACGTGCTTTGTATTTAAGTATTTCGGATTGGGTGGAGATCAAACGGTGACTATGGCCTCGGAGTCAGAGAAGAATAAACGGCTCTTGCTAGATGTCCTGACCAGACCTGGAAACGATGCATGTGCGGATTGTGGCAATGCAGGTAGGAAACGAACTGTTAATAAAAGGAGCGCCAAATCTTTTACGGCACCCTATGCATGTGCTCATGAGCGACGCGCGAGGTGTCATCATCCTAGTAGAGAATTCACCTGCCATTGAATCTTGAATAGCCTATTGTTTTCTGTTACCATTGTCAATGTGACAGCTTGTCAGTCAGTGCTCTCCTTATCAAATGTCTATATTTTATTTAACAGCAGTAGGCCTAATTCTAGTGCACTTTAAAAACAAAAGGTGTGTAAACAGAAAATAATATGAATTGCTCTCGAGACACACCTTATATTAGATTGGCAGCCAGCGCCTACTGAGGAGCTGGACTATGGAACTTGTAAGACTGTAGGCTATAGGGACAACTGACAAATGTATTGAGACATGCAGACCCGGTAAACAAAAGTCCTATACTTCACTGAATACCTTCCATCACGTGGTTAAATTGATTACATGTGTGGTGTTGTTGAGTCATCCCTGTCTTGTTTGTCACCTGTTATTGCCGTTTGGAGTGTTTGTGGTGGCTAAGAGCGTCTGCTAAATGATGTAAATGTAAATGTAGTAGTCATTGTGTGACATCAATATAAGTCGCACTGGATAAGAGCATCTGCTAAATGACTAAAATGTAAAAGCCTCAGTGTGTCTCTGTGTGTGTGCTTCAGTGCTAGTGTTTGGGGTGTGTGTAATGGGTGTCACTCAGTCTTGTCTGTCAGCATGCACCAACTTCTTGTTAGTTCATTTTCATATTGCGGATGGTCATTTCAATTGGGTTTTACAGTAACTATTGTCACCTCGCTCCCACGGCACCTCACCACTACTTCTGCTTTATAGGACTTCCTCCCCTCTTCCCTTTCTCATCTCACAGTGATAAAAGTGAGCTGGTGGGGAGGTTCCATGATGGGACTGATGCCCAGTGCTGGAGCTCTGGTGGGGAGGTTCCATGATGGGACTGATGCCCAGTACTGGAGCTCTGGTGGGGAGGTTCCAGGATGGGACTGATGCCCAGTGCTGGAGCTCTGTCCACCCAGGATTTCTTGGCAGTGGGCACCTATGTTTGGTAGTGCCACCATGTCTATAGGTCGCATGAGGAATGATCATAAACACGTACTTTCACTACTGGCAGTCTGTGCTGCATTTCTCCATTACGACTTTGTGATGCAGATGTCAAATAACGCATATAGATAGTAAGTCTCACCTCGGAAGCATTCACTCCTTTATGACTAATGTGTTTGTCGTGGTGATAAACGTTTGTTTCTCACTTCAGGTTTTCATTATAGTTGAAAATGTGTGTTCAAATAAATATTTGACAACCACAGATCAAAATAAGTGTTTTGTTCAATGAGGAAGTAGTGTATTTAATTGGAAAAGGGCTTACCAAGAAAAACTTCCAAAATGACTAATTCGACGTATAACTAATTCGACGTAGAAAGAGGTTGGAGCACTCAACAACAACAAAAAAGCAGAGATTTATTTATTTTAGCTCACTTTAATCCATATAGTGTGTTTCACTGTTTTATGCAGTGTAATTTACACCAGTGATGTATCACTGCCAAAGGAATAGTCGTCTGCTCTCACACATTGGTGTCATACAGTATTATGCCAATGTTCAGAATGTCTCCCCTGCGTGGTCCTAGTGATATAAACCGAGGCCAGATATTTCATCCCCTAGACTAGTAGTTCAATTTACAATTAGTAAATTGGGGCCTCCTGTAGCTCAGTTGGTAGAGCATGGCGCTTGCAACGCCAGGGTTGTGGGTTCGTTTCCCACAGGGGGCCAGTATGAATAATGTATGCACTCACTAACTTTATGTCGCTCTGGATAAGAGCGTCTGCTAAATGACTAAAATGTAAAAATGTAAGTAGAGTAATCTGATCCTAGATCTGTAGTTAAAGGCTACTTCTGCCTCAGTGTGTTTCTGAATGTATTGTACACTGAACAAAAATATAAACGCAACATGTGAAGTGTTGGTCCCATGTTTCATGTGCTGAAATAAAAGATCCCAGAAATGTTCCATACACACAAAAAAACACATTTATCTCAAATTTGTTTACATGCCTGTTAGTGAGCATTTATCTTTTGCCAAGATAATCCATCCACCTGACAGGTGTGGCATTTCAAGAAGCTAATTAAACAGCATGATCATTACACAGGTGCACCTTGTGCTGGGGACAATAAAAAGCCACTCTAAAATGTGTAGTTTTGTCATGCAATACAATGCCACAGATGTCTCAAGTTGAGGGAGAGTGCAATTGGCATGCAGACTGCAGGAATGTCCACCAGAGCTGTTGCCAGATAATTTAATGTTCATTTCTCTACCATAAGCTACCTCCAACGTCGTTTTAGAGAATTTGGCAGTATGTCCAACTGGCCTCACAACCGCAGACCATGTGTAACCACGCCAGCCCATGACCTCCACATCCGGCTTCTTCACCTGCGGGATCATCTGAGACCAGCCACCCGGACAGCTGATAGAACTGTGGGTCTGCACAACCAAATAATTTCTGCACAAACTGTCAGAAACCGTTTCGGTGAAGCTCATCTGCATGCTCGTCGTCCTCACCAGGGTCTTGACCTGACTGCAGTTTGGCATCGTAACCGACTTAAGTGGGCAAATACTCACCTTCGATGGCTACTGGCACGCTGGAGAAGTGTGCTCTTCACGGATGAATCTCGGTTTCAACTGTACCCTCCAAAGATTTTCTATGGGGTTGAGATCTGGAGACTGGCTAGGCCAATCCAGGACCTTGAAATGCTTCTTACGAAGCCACTCCTTCGTTGCCCGGGCGGTGTGTTTGGGATCATTGTCATGCTGAAAGACCCAGCCACGTTTCATCTTCAATGCCCTTGCTGATGGAAGGAGGTTTTCACTCAAAATCTCACGATACATGGCCCCATTCATTCTTTCCTTTACACGGATCAGTCGTCCTGGTCCCTTTGCAGAAAAACAGCCCCAAAGCATGATGTTTCCACCCCCATGCTTCACAGTAGGTATGGTGTTCTTTGGATGCAACTCAGCATTCTTTGTCCTCCAAACACGACGAGTTGAGTTTTTACCAAAAAGCTCTATTTTGGTTTCATCTGACCATATGACATTCTCCCAATCCTCTTCTGGATCATCCAAATGCTTTCTAGCAAACTTCAGACGGGTCTGGACATGTACTGGCTTAAGCAGGGGGACACATCTGGCACTGCAGGATTTGAGTCCCTGGCGGCGTAGTGTGTTACTGATGGTAGGCTTTGTTACTTTGGTCCCAGCTCTCTGCAGGTCATTCACTAGGTCCCCCCGTGTGGTTCTGGGATTTTTGCTCACCGTTCTTGTGATCATTTTGACCCCACGGGGTGAGATCTTGCGTGGAGATCTTGCGTCTTGGCCATAGTGGAGTTTGGAGTGTGACTGTTTGAGGTTGTGGACAGGTGTCTTTTATACTGATAACAAGTTCAAACAGGTGCCATTAATACAGGTAACGAGTGGAGGACAGAGGAGCCTCTTAAAGAAGAAGTTACAGGTCTGTGAGAGCCAGAAATCATGCTTGTTTGTAGGTGACCAAATACTTATTTTCCACCATAATTTGCAAATAAATTCATAAAAAATCCTACAATGTGATTTTCTGGATTTTTTTTTCTCAATTTGTCTGTCATAGTTGACGTGTACCTATGATGAAAATTACAGGCCTCTCTCATATTTTTAAGTGGGAGAACTTGTACAATTGGAGGCTGACTAAATACTTTTTTCCCCCACTGTATTCAATGGTAGTGAAGTCTTGATTCTGAGGAGAGGAGTGGCGCAGCGGTCAACTCTGTCCACCTTGACCCAGACTGTGGCTTTCTCCAGTTGTTCAATGGCTTGGTGGTCTTGCTTTGACCGGATTGCTACCTTCTCACTCTTCTGAGGGACCACATTGAGTTGCCAAAGCCTTTCTATATGTCAGAGTTTCTCAGTAGTTGGGGAACTGAGGGATGTAAAGAGGAACTGGTCAGTATTGGGAGTCTCGATGTCTTTAGCTAGACCCTGGAGTGTCCATCCTAGTAGGGGTTTGATGACTGCAGGTACTCCAGGGGGGCCTAGTCTTACTGGGACGATTAGGGGCAATGAGATGAGTGTGGTTGGCACCGATGAGTAGCAGGGGGGAGGCATGAGTGATGGGAGTTGGAGGTAGTCCTCAACGATGTTGGTACCTTCTCTTGAGGGATGCGGTCGGTTGGTTATTTTTTGGCAAGGGCAAGCAGCTCTACTCTGAAGGCATCTCTTATTTGGAAAGGCTGTCCTGGATGTGAGGCCAAGGTTAGCTCGAATGATACCGTGGAGCCCTGAAGGGTTTCGACCTCTTGTCTCACGCTCCGCAGTGTTAGTTCTTCAGCCTCACCCTGTAGCTGGAGATGGCAGGCAGATGGTTGTAGGAGAATGATCCGAGAGAACCAATCATCGAGGATTGCATAGGTGTCAAGGGATCTTTCTTTGTTGTGGAGGGTTACCTTGACTAGTTTAAGGAGAACTCTGTTGCTGGTACTGGGTCGGTCAAGGTACAGGGTCTATACAGGGGAGTTGACCACTTGCTTGGACACTGATTGACCTTGCATAGAATTTGTAGGTGTTTGGTAGGGATGGTTGGATCGGAGGCACCATACTTTGCAGATAGGTTGGGGGCACTACAGGCTGAGTATCGGCGGGAGGAAGCTTTGCTGGGGCCGGTTGGTGAGTCTGGGCCGGAGCCTGCTGAGGAGGCCGGAGTGGAGCCTGCTGAGGAGGCCGGGGTGGAGCCTGCTGTGCTGAGGAGGCCGGAGTGGAGCCTGCTGTGCTGAGGAGGCCGGAGTGGAGCCTGCTGTGCTGAGGAGGCCGGAGTGGAGCCTGCTGTGCTGAGGAGGCCGGAGTGGAGCCTGCTGTGCTGAGGAGGCCGGAGTGGAGCCTGCTGTGCTGAGGAGGCCAGAGTGGAGCCTGTTGTGCTGAGGAGGCCGGAGTGGAGCCTGAAGCTGGAACTATTTTAACCACTGCCTCTGTATCTGCCTTAATGGATTGTTGCTCCCAGATTCTGTTGGCTTGTAAGGTCGGTAGGTAGGGTTAGGAAGGATGTGGTGGTGTTGGAGGGAGATAGAGAAAATACATATCAGGAGCAAATCAACATAAAAGTGCACGAACTAAGAAGTAGTGTCGGGTGAATTAACAAGAAAGAAATGGGCATAGCGGTCAAAATGTAATAAACTTAGAAAACTGCCAAATATTAACTAGAACAAAAGGAACACATGGCACACAAAATGAGAGCATGAATAGCATCAAAAAGGTGTATAACAGACTAGAGAAATTGGCAGCATAATACATACTGTATTTAGCAATGGCACTTACATATGTGACCGACCATCCCTTTTCGGTCTTATGTTAAAACATTTGAAATGGTGTTTTCTACATTGGATAAAAGTACAGACTCAGAGCTTTACATTTGCTTTAAAAGTTGATAAACTTGTAACCCCACTTTTGAGAAAATGGCCCTTGAATGTTTTGGTACACCTACTGGAGAGCTCTTCTTTGTCTACACCCATTCAGCATCGTTCACATCCTCTTAAGCCTTAGCCCCACCCATCTCTTTAAGGAGTCACATGTGAGGCCATGTGCTAAACAGAGTGAGTAAGTATACAAGTGTAGTAAACAACCACAGATTTCAAGACTAAAAGTGGTGAAAGTAGTAGCCTACAATAAGGAAAAACTCCAGGGAAAAATGCACTTTATCTAGTCCTATATCCCAATCTGACTTTGTTGCAGGTCATGTTGTTCTTCACATGACTGTCTCAGGGAAATACACACTAATCAAATCAAAGTGTATTTGTCACATGCACCGGATACAGAAGGTGTAAATGATACAGTGAAATGGTTACTAGCAATGTCAAAAATAGAAAGTATCAACATACATTTTTTTATAATTATTAGATAAGGCTTACCAAGACACACTTGTCTAAGTGTATAGATGGGTCATGTGAAAGACTGGCTATAACTAACCCCCAGCCACATCTAGCTAAGTGGATGGGTCTCTATTGCCTAGACCTGTTCACATGAAATACAATAGCTGGCCATATCACCCCCAGACACACCTGGTCCATCACAACTTTTTCCCACTGATCTTTGTCGATAGCGCCTTCTAAATTCAGGGCAGCAATGATGTTGAGAGCAGTAGAAACACTTTTGCAGTTCTCCGTGGCTATAATCTTTCAAAAAAAGCCGCGGGAGCAAGGATTATCTACACATACTGAGCAGCTCATGCTATAGACAGAAGCCAGCAACATGGCAGACCAATCAAAACTCATCTCTTCGGCCCATCCATTATCTCAGCCAATCAAATCAAATCAAACTTTATTTGTCACATGCGCCGAATACAACCTTATCGTGAAATGCTTACTTACAAGCCCTTAACCAACAATGCAGTTCAAGAAAGAGTTAAGAAAATATTTTACAAATAAACTAAAGTAAAAAATAATAAAAAGTAACACAATAAAATAACAATAACGCGGCTATATACAGGGGGTACTGGTACCGAGTCAATGTGCGGGGGTACAGGTTAGTCGAGGTAATTTGTACATGTAGGTAGGGGTAAAGTGACTTGGCGCTCCGGTACCGCTTGCCGTGCGGTAGCAGAGAGAACAGTCTTTGACTTGGGTGACTGGAGTCTTTGACAATTTTTTGGGCTTTCCTTTGACACTGCCTAGTATATACAGTTGAAGTCGGAAGTGTACATACACTTAGGTTGGAGTCATTAAAACTCATTTTTCAACCACTCCACACAGTTCTTGTTAACAAACTATAGTTTTGGCAAGTCGGTTAGGACATCTACTTTGTGCATGACACAAGTAATTTTTCAACAATTGTTTACAGACAGATTATTTCACTTATAATTCACTGTATCACAATTCCAGTGGGTCAGAAGTTTACATACACTAAGTTGACTGTGCCTTTTAAACAGCTTGGAAAATTCCAGAAAATGATGTCATGGCTTTAGAAGCTTCTGATAGGCTAATTGACATAATTTGAGTCAATTGAAGGTGTACCTGTGGATGTATTTCAAGGCCTACCTTCAAACTCAGTGCCTCTTTGCTTAACATCATGGGAAAATCAAAAGAAATCAGCCAAGACCTCAGAAAATAAATTGTAGACCTCCACAAATCTGGTTCATCCTTGGGAGCAATTTCCAAACGCCTGAAAGTACCACGTTCATCTGTACAAACAATAGTACGCAAGTATAAACACCATGGGACCACGCAGCCATCATACCGCTCAGGAAGGAGATGCGTTCTGTCTCCTAGAGATGAACGTACTGTGGTGCGAAAAGTGCAACTCAATCCCAGAACAACAGCAAAGGACCTTGTGAAGATGCTGGAGGAAACAGGTACAAAAGTATCTATATCCACAGTAAAACGAGTCCTATATCGACATAACCTGAAAGGCCGCTGAGCAAGGAAGAAGCCACTGCTCCAAAACCGATATAAAAAAGCCAGACTACGGTTTGCAAGTGCACATGTGGACAAAGATCGTACTTTTTGGAGAAATGTCCTCTGGTCTGATGAAACAAAAATAGAACTGTTTAGCCATAATGACCATCGTTATGTTTGGAGGAAAAAGGGGGATGCTTGCAAGCCGAAGAACACCATCCCAACCGTGAAGCACGGGGGTGGCAGCATCATGCTGTGGGGGTGCTTTGCTCCAGGAGGGACTGGTGCATTTCACAAAATAGATGGCATAATGAGGAAGGAAAATTATGTGGATATATTCAAGCAACATCTCAAGACATCAGTCAGGAAGTTAAAGCTTGGTCGCAAATGGGTCTTCCAAATGGACAATGACCCCAAGCATACTTCCAAAGTTGTGGCAAAATGGCTTAAGGACAACAAAGTCAAGGTATTGGAGTGGCCATCACAAAGCCCTGACCTCAATCCTGTAGAAAATGTGTGGGCAGAACTGAAAAAGCGTGTGCAAGCAAGGAGGCCTACAAACTTGACTCAGTTACACCAGCTCTGTCAGGAGGAATGGGCCAAAATTCACCCAACTTATTGTGGGAAGCTTGTGAAATGCTATCCGAAACGTTTGACCCAAGTTAAACAATTTAAAGGCAATGCTACCAAATACTAATTGAGTGTTTGTAAACTTCTGACCCACTGGGAATGTGATGAAATAAATAAAATCAGAAATAAATCATTCTCTCTGCAATTATTCTGACATTTCACATTCTTAAAATAAAGTGGTGATCCTAACTGACCTAAGACAGGGAGTTTTTACAAGGATTAAATGTCAGACATTTTGAAAAACTGAGTTTAAATGTATTTGGCTATGGTGTACGTAAACTTCCGACTTCAACTGTAGGTTCTGGATGGCAGGAAGCTTGGCCCCAGTGATGTACTGGGCTGTACGCACTACCCTCTGTAGCGCCTTATGGTCAGATGCAGAGCAGTTGCCATACCAGGCGGTAATGCAACCGGTCAGGATGCTCTTGATGGTGCAGCTGTATAACCTTTTGAGGATCTGGGGACCTATGCCAAATCTTTTCAGTCTCCTGAGGGGGAAAAGGTGTTGTCGTGCCCTCTTCACGACTGTCTTGGTGTGTTTGGACCATGATAGTTTGTTGGTGATGTGGACACCAAGGAACTTGAAACTCTCGACCCGCTCCACTACAGCCCCGTCGATGTTAACGGGGGCCTGTTCGGCCCGCCTTTTCCTGTAGTCCACGATCAGCTCCTTTGTCTTGCTCACATTGAGGGAGAGGTTGCTGTCCTGGCACCATACTGCCTGGTCTCTGACATCCTCCCTATAGGCTGTCTCTTCGTTGTCGGTGATCAGGCCTACCACTGTTGTGGCTAGCAGGAAGGTTCCTGTCTTTTTACGTGGCTAAATCAACTAGGCTCGTAATTTAACAATTGTATTCGTATTTACAGATATTAATGCACATGAAAGTTCACGTTGAAGAAGGCATATCTGCAAAACAATTATGAAAAAAAGGTTTTTACGTTCTCCTGTGAAGTAGTGACGCCCGTCATACGCCCAGTTATCTGAAACGGGGCACCTACTGTATAAACACTACGGTAATGTAATACATAAGGCTCCGACTGATTGTTTCACGCACAGAAGGGAAGGAAGAGAATGTCTCCCGTGGCAACCTGGAACATCTGGCATCGCCATCAAAGGATTTGTTGTGGAGGAAGGAAAGAAGGTGAGGAGTGAGGAAAAAGGTTGTGGAGTGGTGATTTGGGAGTGACAACAGGTGTGGAGTGGGAAGGGGCGTGGCCTTGACCAATTTGGAGCAGTTAGTTAATCTGCAGAGGAGTGGTCTTCAATACAACACCATTCCATCCATTATTATGAGCCGTCCTCCCTTCACCAGCCTCCTCTGGTGCACACACACACACAGAGGGAATTCAAAGTGTGTTAACGGTGGTGGTTTCCACCTCACCGATACTAACAGTCATGTCATGTGTGTCCTGTGGGTGGCCACCTCCACTGAGGGAAATCCCAGTGACAGAAGCCAATGTGTTTTCTGTTGGTGATCAGTCAGGGTAATCTCCTGGGTAGTGTCTCTGCTCTGCTCTCTGATTCACAGACCTAGTGACCCCCCCCTCTAGAAAGTTCTGATGGGGAGTGTTTCCATAGAGATGGTCATTGTTTATGGACACGAGGCCACACCCTGATTACATATTGTGGGCAGTCAGAGCTCAAAGTCCAGACAAAGCAGGTCCCCCAACCTCTATCTCTCTCTCTTTCTGTGTGTGATGAACACAAAGCAGCAGTGCCCGTGGGTTTGGAAGTGGCTTCCATATTTGTGTGTGAATGTGGTTTGTTAGAACTAGGTGTCAGACCTGGGTTAGCTGCTGAGAGGGTGGTCCTGCCAGCCATGCAAACTGCAATTACATTATGAGAGGTTCCAGTGGCTCAGGTACTATTAGACTGAGGAGAAACATTGAGCTGAAGCAAGCTGAAACAATATTGAAGTTTATACAGCAGTTTTATGCATACAAACACACACACATATTTAAACATAATAGTTTTCAGCTGATTGGGCTACATTCATGGTGTCAAGTTTTTAAAGGCTTTCAAAGGTCTATGCAATTCCTGGATGAATGATCTCTTTAGAGTCAATGCATTAGGTCATTCAGTCAGCCAATTTCTCTCTCAGAATCGGATGCGTGTTTGAGTGTGTGTGATAACATCTCTCATATCTTCAGGACACACATACTTGTAAACATGAATATCTCTTTGCTGTGACCGGAAAATGACAAAGTGCAGGCCTATTCATGTTTGTGGCAGATGCAATGCAGTCTATTCCTTCCATAGCAAAGTGCTCTCTGCAGAGTGTTTGTCTGGCAGATCGCTGTAGTGGCTGTGTGTCACGAATACAGCCGAGGCTGCCCCTCCTCCTTGCTCGGACAGGCTTCGGCGTTCGTCGTCACCGGAGTACTAGCTGCCACCGATCGATGTTTCTGTGTTACACTTGTCTTGTCTTTATTATTCACACCTGTTACCCATTATGCTTATTTGTTTCCCTATAATTACCTCTGTTTTCCCTCCTGGGTTTGTGCGTGATTGTCCGTTGTTTTACGTAGTTTGGTGAGCTGTTGGGCTGCTCTTCCCTGCGTGGAGGGTTGGTTATGGTTTACTTTAGTTTGAGTAAATCCATTCATTTCTCAGTTCTGTGTCCTGCGCCTGATTTCCGTTTCACCACTTCACCCAGACGTTGACACTGTGGGTGTGCGTGCACGTGGGTGGGTGCGTGCGTGTAATAGTCTAGCAATGGCCTGGTGTTCTGGTGAACAGTGCTTTAATACTCTCTGTGGATTTTTATCAGTGGAAATCTCCGCCTGTTTCCTGTGCTAAGCCTAAATATTATTTCCCCTTTGTCCACATACACACACACTTACATACCTATCTCTGTTTCTCTTTCTCTCTCTCTCTCTCTCTCTCTATGCAGCACGTGTCCTTAAGTCCTTCAGTTATATTTGCCTCATTACGTTGCACCTAATACCTTTCAGAAGTGCGATCGTCAGCACTTTTCATATTTATAGTTTGAACCTTCATATCCCTTCTGTTGCACCTCGTTTATGATGCTGTCTCTTCCCTTCTGTTCCTCCCCCATCTCCCTCCATATCACACTCTCCCCCCTGCTCTCTCCCCCCCCTCTCCATCCCGCCTCTCCCTCCCCTCTGCCGCCCCCCCCTCCATCCCGCCTCTGTCCCCTCCCTCCCTCCTCCACCTCTCTCCCCCCTCTCCCTCCCCTTTGTCCCCTCCCTCCCTCCTCCCCCTCTCTCCCCCCTCTCTATCCCGCCTCTCCTTCCCCTCTGTCCCCTCCCTCTCTCCCCCTTTTCCCTCCCCTCTGGCCCCTCCCTTCCCTCTGTCTCCTCTCCCTCCCCTCTGTCCCCTCCCTCCCTCCTCCCCCTCTCTCTACTTAGAGCCAGACTGGGCGTCGGTGACTCTGGGCGTGTTTGTGTGCCAGGGCTGCTCCCTCCTCCACAGAGGCATCCCCCACATCAGCAGGGTCAAGTCCATCCAGCAGGAGTCATGGGAGACCTCAGAGGTGGAGGTCAGTAACCCTGCTGTACCAGAGGGGGAAGCGCGAGAGCATGATGGGAATCTGTATATGATATTGCATCACATTGGTCCTAATTAGAGTTGTTACCTATTGCCAGTTGCAACCTGATTTGAGATCAGATCTTGCCATCCAACTTCTTAAGTCTGCCCATTTTAGACCAAACACAAAAACTGACCCTCAATCAGTTCCAGTAGTGTGTCTGGCACATTGCCTTCTTTAGACTGGGAAGCCTAATCCCCACAGGGACTTGTTCATCTTTTCTAAATGCAATAATAATGTCAGCTCCAAGAGACCACCACTGATGAGATTTGGGGAGTGAAAGCCTTGAGGGAGAGTGATTGACTAGGCATCACCTTGGGGGATAGAAGGGATAGAGGATTCTCAGATTAAATTTACAATAAGACATGTTGAGGGAAACATAAAGTTACAATAAGAGATCCCTGAGGGAAAGATAAAGACAGAAAACAAGATGCTTGGACTGCAATTTAGTACTACTCTTAGTTTCCTTCCCGTAAGTATCAGTCTTAAAAATGCCCCTTATGTGTTGTCAATGCATTAATGGATTTGTCCGTCTATCGTCAGCTAATGGCTGCCATGGGTAATGAAGCAGCCAAAGCTAAGTACGAACAGAAGGTTCCAGCATTCTACTACAGACCCAAACACACAGACTGCAAGTAAGTCACTCTCGTCACTGAGTTATAATGAACTAACAACAGCGTTTGGTCCGTTGGTATGTACACAGTAGTGGTATACAAGGGAATCACTGCTGTGTCGTGCTGTTACTGTAAAGCGTTTACTGTTTCACACCAGCACTGAAATGTAACATGCTGCAGTACTTCTTCTTCCTGTGTGTGTGTGTGTGTGTGTGTGTGTGTGTGTGTGTGTGTGTGTGTGTGTGTGTGTGTGTGTGTGTGTGTGTGTGTGTGTGTGTGTGTGTGTGTGTGTGTGTGTGTGTGTGTGTGTGTGTGTGTGTGTGTGTGTGTGTGTGTGTGTGTGTGTGTGAGTGAAAGAGAGAGAAAGATAATGAGGTTAAAGTGTGACTATCAGGGTTGGGGTCAATTCCAATTCATTTGAAATTCCAATTCAATATTGGAATTAACTTATGAAGTGGAGAATTAACATTGAATTCAATTAGAATTTCAGCAATCTTAAAGTTATGGAATTGGAAATAGAATTAGACTGTTTGGACTGTTTAAATTGGAATTTAATTGGAATTGTAAAAATATTTAATATTTGAAATTTAATTGAAATGGAATTCAATATTTGTACATTTGCCAGTTAATGGCATTAATGCACTTAGTATAAAAAACTGACTGCATGATTTGTTTTAAATCATTTCAACTTGTATTTCTATATTTCCAGTATAGCTAAGCTGTCTGAACAGTGACATGATCACCCTGAAAGCCTGAGGGAATTGAATTCGAATTGGAATTTGGGGAATTGTTGGGGACAATATTGAATTAGGAATTTAATTATTGGAATTTACCTAACATTGGAATTGAGAGGAATTGAATTATCTCTGAATTCAAAATCCGATTTAAATGGAATTGAATTAGAATTGAATTTGTGAAATTAATCCCATACCTGGTGACTACTACACTGCAGATTTATGCCTCTTGAAAAACAGTGTGTTCTCTGTGTGTCTGTGCCATTACTCTTCTCTGTGGGTACTAAACCAACAAGCATATTACATGTGAGAGGGGCGATAGTGAGAGGCAGATTTGTTTGTGTCAGTCGAATGGATTACTTGAATTTAGGTAGCCTAGCAGTTAAGAGCATTGGGCCAGTAACCGAAAGGTCACCGGTTCAAATCCCCAAGCCAACTGTCAGTGTGCCCTCGAGCAAGACATTTAACCCTAATTGCTCTGGATAAGAGCGTCTGCCAAATGACGAAAAGCTGCAAAATACTGTCTGACCATACTGACATGATTATAAGAGACAGAAAGATGGGAACATCTGAAAGAGCAGTTTTTATACTGTATGTAGGTCTATCAGAGAGAGAGAGGAGATGCTGTTGTTGGCATGGCGATGTTCTCCTCTTCATACACAACTAAAGATAGATCTTCTATTATTCATCTGTTTACTCTCATCAATCTTTTTATTGTGGAGTAAAGGAGAGAAGGAGTGTGTGCGTGTGCATGTGTGTGTGTGCGTGCGAGGGCAATGGAGGTGAAAGAAAAAGAGAATCTGTCACAGCAAGATTAGTAGAAATGTGGCCTGTGTCCCAAACTCCCAACTTGTTAGGCCATCATTCGTTCAGCTAACAGCATGGAACCTGTGCTATAGCAAATTCTGGGAGAAGGTGAAAGGCATCCATTGCTTCATTGTGTTCCAGGCTACTGCGGGAGCAGTGGATCCGAGCCAGGTATGAGAGGAACGAATTTGAGTTCATCGAGAAACAGGAGCCTTACTCTGCAGGTGAGTTGACACAAAGGCTGTTACGGTGACCGTATTACCGCCACACCAGTCATGACAGCAGTCAAATTCCACGTAACCGTTTAGTCATGGTAATTAGGCTTCTCAAAGCTCTGATGCTGCTGCTGGTCATTATGAGCCTACCAGACTTGCTAACTGCCTGGTACCCCACACGCTATTGTCCCTCTAATCACTCTGACATCAATGCAAAAATTATTGGAAATCTAATCAAACACTTCATGAGAGGCCATGAGCTCATGTTGCGCAATGTTTCTATAGGCTATGCAATTGCATGAGAAAACAGAGTGATGGCCTCTATTAAAAAAAGGAGGATCCCATCAGCTTTCTATAGGATAGACCTACTATATTTATTTCTCAACTTTCCTAATATTAAGCACATTACTTCTATTTACAACAGGAGTATAGCCTACCTGGCTGGCATGAAAATGAACCATGGGAAAAGCATCCTCCATTTGCTATTTAAGTGCATGTCTTTTTTTCCCCTGCTCCTGTTTTGAGACAGGTGCATGATAATGGTCCATTCTAAATCAAAACAAATTTCACACATATATTATTTAGTATATGTAAAGACAAGATTAAATCAAGAACAGTCTGATGGGTGATAATATTTGCCTATCACTTGTGAATTACAGTGGGGAGAACAAGTATTTGATACACTGCCGATTTTGCAGGTTTTCCTACTTACAAAGCATGTAGAGGTCTGTAATTTTTATCATAGGTACACTTCAACTGTTGTATGATTTTTAAGTAATTAATTTGCGTTTTATTGCATGACATAAGTATTTGATCACCTACCAACCAGTAAGAATTCCGGCTCTCACAGACCTGTTCGTTTTTCTTTAAGAAGCCCTCCTGTTCTCCACTCATTACCTGTATTAACTGCACCTGTTTGAACTTGTTACCTGTATAAAAGACACCTGTCCACACACTCAATCAAACAGACTCCAACCTCTCCACAATGGCCAAGACCAGAGAGCTGTGTAAGGACATCAGGGATAAAATTGTAGACCTGCACAAGGCTGGGATGGGCTACAGGACAATAGGCAAGCAGCTTGGTGAGAAGGCAACAACTGTTGGCGCAATTATTAGAAAATGGAAGAAGTTCAAGATGATGGTCAATCACCCTCGGTCTGGGGCTCCATGCAAGATCTCACCTCGTGGGGCATCAATGATCATGAGGAAGGTGAGGGATCAGCCCAGAACTACACGGCAGGACCTGGTCAATGACCTGAAGAGAGCTGGGACCACAGTCTCAAAGAAAACCATTAGTAACACACTACGCCGTCATGGATTAAAATCCTGCAGCGCACGCAAGGTCCCCCTGATCAAGCCAGCACATGTCCAGGCCCGTCTGAAGTTTGCCAATGACCATCTGGATGATCCAGAGGAGGAATGGGAGATGGTCATGTGGTCTGATGAGACAAAAATATAGCTTTTTGCTCTAAACTCCACTCGCCGTGTTTGGAGGAAGAAGAAGGATGAGTACAACCCCAAGAACAACATCCCAACGTGAAGCATGGAGGTGGAAACATCATTCTTTGGGGATGCTTTTCTGCAAAGGGGATAGGACGACTGCACCGTATTGAGGGGAGGATGGATGGGGCCATGTATCGCGAGATCTTGGCCAACAACCTCCTTCCTTCAGTAAGAGCATTGAAGATGGGTCGTGGCTGGGTCTTCCAGCATGACAACGACCCAAACACACAGCCAGGGCAACTAAGGAGTGGCTCTGTAAGAAGCATCTCAAGGTCCTGGAGTGGCCTAGCCAGTCTCCAGACCTGAACCCAATAGAACATCTTTGGAGGGAGCTGAAAGTCCGTATTGCCCAGCGACAGCCCCGAAACCTGAAGGATCTGGAGAAGGTCTGTATGGAGGAGTGGGCCAAAATCCCTTGCTGCAGTGTGTGCAAACCTGGTCAAGACCTACAGGAAACGTATGATCTCTGTAATTGCAAACAAAGGTTTCTGTACCAAATATTAAGTTCTGCTTTTCTGATGTATCAAATACTTATGTCATGCAATAAAATGCAAATTAATTACTTAAAAATCATACAATGTGATTTTCTGGATTTTTGTTTTAGATTCCATCTCGTACAGTTGAAGTGTACCTGTGATAAAAATTACAGACCTCTACATGCTTTGTAAGTAGGAAAACCTGCAAAATCGGCAGTGTATCGGCAGTGGGGCGGCAGGTAGCTTAGTGGTTAAGAGCGTTGTGCCAGTAACCGAAAGGTCGCTGGTTCTAATCCCCGAGCCGACTAGGTGAAAAATCTGTCGATGTGCCCTTGAGCAAGGCACTTAACCCTAATTGCTCATGTAAGTCGCTCTGGATAAGAGCGTCTGCTAAATGACATAAACGTAAACGTATCAAATACTTGTTCTCCCCACAGTATTATCACTTGTGAATGATGCCCAGCTTGTGTGCAGTAAGGGAAGAAACAGCGCCTCATGTAGCATAGCCCATAGGCCTATATGTTTTGATAAGGTTTGTATCACAAAATCACAAACTAAAATTAAGCACATTAATCCGCTTTACAACGGGTGTAGAGCCTAACTGGCATACATACGCAGCGCGTGAGTTTCAAGTTTGGGGAAGATAATTTTCACCATAAAAATGCACCTTTTATAATAAAAGCATTACATGCATAATCGCATTTGCGGTCACTTGAGAATGGTGTTTTCCTGCTAGTTGATTGCATTTTGGAACATTCGCGCTTATAGACTACTGCCGTGTGCACATTCCTGCGCATATAATGTGAAGAAATAGCCTAATAGTTTATCAACATTTTAAGCTAAACGTTCTGATCTGATGCGTCAGCCTCATTGCTTAAAAAATGTTTTTTGATACTAGTGGTTGTATTAATTTGGGATCTATCGCATCCCACAACTGTCCCAGACTATGTTTGGAATATTTATTTAACACACAGAATAGAATAGGTCGACTTTTGTGCTATGGGGGATAGGCTGCCTATGTCAATCTACTATGTAAATCTACTATCCCCCATAGAATAAAAGCTGATAGGTTACTGCTTCTGCTGTTCGTTAGGCTTGTTGGCTGACGAAAAGTAAATGTGGACAGTTCTTCCAATATCTTCAATGTGCGCCTCGGAATTGGATAATGACGCGCGTAGTTGCGTCCCCGATGTGTCTGTCTTCACTTGTAGCTTGTGAGAAAGACCCGATCATTTGACAGGCATTGGCTAATAAGAATTGAGCTGTCTGAGAGAGCCATGTGAGAGAGAGGTGCTTCGGAGCATGCAGCCGGGAGAAGGGAATTATAATTATTATATTCAGCCCAAGGGCACAACGGCCACTGGCCGCAAAAGGCATTTTTGTAGGGGGCATTACGGTCACACAAAGGGGATGCCGCTGGGAAATTCGAGGGATTATCAAGTGCTCGTCAAATTGTGAATGAGAGACTGCTGAAATGTGTGCAGCCTGCGCAAATAACAAAGGAGAGTTCATGACTTTTCATGCAACTTTTTTTCAAATCATCATTAGAGTCGCATCATGCAGCCTTAGAATGTATTAAAAATACAAACGTTGGGCTATATGTTTTGATCACAACTAAAGTTGCATAAATAACTCTAAATTAAGCATATAGGAAGACTTGTTTCTTTGTTAACCGCTCAACACAGAATAGCTGCATGTGCACACTCCCAGAAATACTTTCTATTTTATTCAGCTATGTTCAATTGCATTCTTCATACTATAAAATTATATAAAATAATGCCATGGAATTCTAAGCAAATCTTGTCTGCTAAATGAACTAGTGTAGCCCACAGCCATATGGCATAGCCATATCAGGGCCTAACATAAAGACAAGGAGTATGCTATTCTGTTATTCTGAAATAGACTACATCTTCATATCATGTTTCTTTAGACCTGTCTAAAATACATAACATATTTATTGTGATGGTGGATGCTATGGATTAATTAGACTTCCAAAGGTCTGCATCAGTGGCTTGTAGGCTATGCGTGGATGCCAGGAGATGCTAAATGTGTTTATGTTAATTAACGGTCAATTACCGTGAGACCGGCAGTTATTTGCTTGACAATCACCGGCTTACAAAATATCATGACCACCACACACACACAGACACACACACACACACAGAGAGACACACACATACACACAAGCTTTGCCTATGCAAAGCTATGGATGCAGGGCTATGCAAAATCTAGCCAACAAATAGTCCTTCTCTGTCATGACAACAAAGCATTGCCTAAACAGTTTGCAAATACAAATAAAACCTTGAAAGAGTTTAGTGACAAATCCTTTACCCCTGCATCATCAAGTCAGAATATTTCAAAACCTTTGCACTCCACAGTATCCACAGAAATGCTTTGTTTGGGAACTATGAATTGAAGAAAGGATGACTTTGAAGCATAGGATAAAGGCAGAGTGATTATCTCTGGCCTTGTATTCTTCATTGTGCTTGAGACAGTGTCAGTCAGTGAATGACTCTTGTTTCATTGCATGAAAGCTATCTTGCTCTTATTGGAGCCAGACTGGACTCTCATTGATTAAAGATGACCTCATCTGTTTACTATGAGATTCAACGTCCTCCTTGGGTGCACACACACACTCACACACACACACACACACAGTTGTCTGACTGGCTGTAATACAGATGGATGCATTGGGCAGGATATTTATATTTATATCTATTTGCATCACATATATTTGCATCACATTTTATTTAACCTTTATTTAACCCGGAAAAGCCCATTGCGACCCAGAGTCTCTTTTTCAAGAGTCTCTTTTTGCATCACATACACTACCAGTCAAATGTTTGGACACACTTACTAATTCCAGGGTTTTTCTTTATTTTTACCGTTTTATACATTGTAGAATAATAGTGAAGACATCAAAACTATGAAATAAAACATATGGAATCATGTAGTAACCAAAAAAGTGTTAAACAAATCAAAATATATTTTGATATAGTAGCCACCCTTTGCCTTGATGACAGCTTTGCACACTCTTGGCATTCTCTCAACCATATTCATGAGGTAGTCACCTGGAATGCATTTCAATTAACAGGTGTGCCTTCTTAAAAGTTAATTTGTGGAATTTCTTTCCTTCTTAATATGTTTGAGCCAATCAGTTGAGTTGTGACAAGGTAGTGGTGGTATACAGAAGATAGCCCTATTTGGTAAAAGACCAAGTCCATATTATGGCAAGAACAGCTCAAATAAGCAAAGAGAAACTACAGTCCATCATTACTTTAAGACATGAAGATCAGTCAATCCGGAAAATTTCAAGTTCAGTCGCAAAAACCATCAAGCGCTATGATGAAACTGGCTCTCATGAGGACCGCAACAGGAAAGGAAGACCCAGAGTTACCTCTGCTGCAGAGGATAAGTTCAGTAGAGTTAACTGCACATCAGATTGCAGCCCAAATAAATGTTTCACAGAGTTCAAGTAACAGACACACCTCAACATCAACTGTTCAGAGGAGACTGAGTGAATCAGGCCTTCATGGTCGATTGCTTCAAAGAAACCACTACTAAAGGACACCAATAAGAAGAAGAGACTTGCTTGGGCCAAGAAACATGAGCAATGTACATTAGACCAGTGAAAATGTGTTCTTTGGTCTGATGAGTCCAAATTTGAGATTTTTGGTTCCACTAACCCTATATATTTGCTTCATCTATGCATTTGCATCAGATGTACCCAGGGCTAAAATCAATAGATCCATAGTTTCTACCCTCTTCAGGGTCCTGTATCTCACAAAGGTGAACGGATGATCTCCGCATGTGTGGTTCCCAGCGTGAAGCATGGAGGAGGAGGTGTGATGATGTGGGGGTGTTTGCTGGTGACACTGTCTGATTCATTTAGAATTCAAGGCACACTTTACCAGCATGGCTACCACAGCATTATGCAGCGATACGCCATCCCATTTGGTTTGTGCTTAGTGGGACTATAATTTGGTTTTCAACAGGACAATGACCCAAAACACATCTCCAGGCTGTGTAAGGGCTATTTGAACAGGGAGAGTGATGGAGTGCTGCATCAGATGACCTGGCCTCCACAATCACCCGACCTCAACCCAATTGAGATGGTTTGGGATGAGTTTGACTGCAGAGTAAAGGAAAAGCAGCCAACAAGTGCTCAGCATATGTGGGAACTCCATCAAGACTGTTGGAAAAGCATTCCTCATGAAGCTGGTTGAGAGAATGCCAAGAGTGTGCAAAGCTGTCATCAAGGCAAAGGATGGCTACTTTGAAGAATATAAAATATAATATATATTTTGATTTGTTTAACACTTTTTTGGTTACTACATGATTCCATATGTGTTATTTCATAGTTTTGATGTCTTCACTATTATTCTACAATGTATAAAAAAAAATAAAAAAATAAAGACTAACCCTTGAATGAGTAGGTGTGTCCAAACTTTAGACTGGTACTATATATTTGCTTAATCTATACATTTGCATCCATCAGATGTACCCAGGGCTAAAATCAATAGATCCATAGTTTCTACCCTCTTCAGGGTCCTAGATGTTCTGTTAGCTTCTGTAGAGCAAGGAGAGTAGTGGTAAACTAGTCTCCCCAGTGGTCGATGGCAGTATATTTATTCTATATGCAGAGAAAGAGAGAGGGGGGGTTGTTATTGATCAATTATGTAATGCAAGGTGAATGATTCATGTCAGACTGGGAAAAAGAGAGACGCCAACCTCTGTCACCAGGGGATGGAGAGATGAGGGAGGAGAAAACAGGGGACAGAGGCGGGAGGAGAGAAGTGGGGGGTATGGAACTTGAGGGGGGAGAGAAGTGGGGGGTATGGAACTTGAGGGGGGAGAGAAGTGGGGGGTATGGAACTTGAGGGGGGAGAGAAGTGGGGGGTATGGAACTTGAGGGGGGAGAGAAGTGGGGGGTATGGAACTTGAGGAGTGCTGGATGGGAAAAGGAGATTGAAAATAGGGGTTATCAAATCACATACACGTGTTTAGCAGATGTAATTGTGGGTGTAGCGAAATGCTTGTGCTTCTAGCTCTGACAGTGCAGTAATATCTAACAATTTCACAACATGAGTGTTTATGAGGGAGGGAGAGGTAGGGGAGATGGAGAGAGGAGGATACATACAGTAAAACTGACATTCCATGGAGTGGGAGGGAGGCGAAAGGAAAATAGAGACATAAAAAGAGAGAACTATAGGGAGAGAGAACAAGAGAGAGAGTAAGAGAGAGATGAAGAGAGTGTGTAGCCTATAATTAATTACATAGAGTGCTCTGTACTGCCACATCATGTAATGAAACCACTTCCGTCTGTAAGAGGGCCAGAAATAGACTGGGAAGGACTTATTGAGAATTATAAACTTGGTGGTTCGAGCCATGAATGCTGATTGGCTGAAAGCCGTGGTATATCAGACCGTGTAACACGGGTATGACAAAACATTTCATTTTACTGCTCTAATTACATTGGTAACCAGTTTATAATAGCAATAAGGCACCTCAGGGGTTTGTGGTATATGGCCAGTATACCACGGCTAAAGGCGTTGTATCGTGCCTAAGAACAGCCCTTAGCCGTGGTATATTGGCCATATACCACACCCCCTTGGGCCTTATTGCTTAAATAGAGCACTGTGTCATTAACATGTAAAAGGATGTACTTTACCATCGGGGAGGTGATTTTTTTCTCCCTGTCATCTTTTCTTTGACTTCCTCTCTCATACACTCTCTTTCAGCTAAAGCCCCTCTCTTTCTGTCTCACTTTCTCTCTCCCTCAGTCTGCTTGGTATTTCTTTATTACACCAGAGAGTTATTTCTCCTCCTTTCTCTCTTGTTCTCTCTCCCACCTCTTCCATATCTCTTTGTATCTCTCGCTCTCGCTCTCGCTCTCTCTCTCTTTCACCTCCACTATGCCAGTTTGTCTGAGTTTGTCTGGTGTGTCTCTATCTACCCAGGGTACAGAGAGGGGTTTCTATGGAAACGGGGCAGAGACAAGGGTCAGTTCCTCAGTCGGAAATTCATCCTGTCAGAACGAGAGGGGGCGCTCAAGTACTTCAGCAAGCAGGAGGTAAGGCTGGAGTCAACACAAATGCTCCCGCACATAAATACAAGCATGTTCCTAGGAAATGTAATCTGCAGCTAGTTTATGCTACTACCTTTCAAGTTAACCATCTCAAGTTAAACATGAATACTTGTATAGCAGGCTATGCACAGTATACAGGCATGTGTCTACAAGGAAACTAAAACAAATGCCTCAAAAGACATCATCCCCTTACCTATCTGTTTGTGTTTACTGTAAACATACAGTATGTATTATTCTATAACAAGTTATATGTATGGTGATTAAGAGGGGTTGGGTTAAATGTGGAAGACACGTTTTGAATGCATTCCGTTGTGCAACTGACTAGGTATCCCCCCGCCACCCCCCCTGTATTTATGTACTGTACAGTTTGTGTATCTCCCCCAGGCGCGGGACCCCAAGGCGGTAATGAAGATCGAGACTCTCAACGCCACGTTCCAGCCGGCTAAGATAGGCAACCCCTACGGCCTGCAGATCACCTACCTTAGAGACAACAGCACCAGGAACATCTTTGTCTACCACAGCGACTCTAAGGTGACGCATATGGGTGACTGCGACAAAAGGGACTCTGGGCAATATTGATGTAGCCTGGTCCAAGATCTGTTTATGCTGGTATAGCCAATTCCTATGGTCTCATGTGTAAATGCACTGAATCGTTAGAGATATTATGCATGATGAATCAACATTTCAATGGTACACCCAATATGCTTCTGTTCCTCATATCATGAAACACTGATTTAGTCTGTTCAACTAAATCTGATTGTACTATTTCAGTGTCTAGCTAGGTCTAATGGAGATGGGCTGTTTTGGATAACTGAGTGAGAGTGGAAATGAAAATGTCTGTTTAATCAGTAGACATCAGTCTTCACAGTGACAAACAGCTGTACTCAGTACATGTAATCTGGTCAGTGGAACTGGTTAGAGAAATGTGGAGGTAGTTGTGTTCACACAAAGGGCTGCTGGCTGGCTGGCATGCATGTAGGCTGTTTTTCTCTGAGGGTTTACTGCTGAGCACACCAGATGATCATCTCTCTCAGTAGTGAGTCAGCCTTCTCTGTTGTCGTCACTAGTTACCACAGCCACAAAGTCATAAACTCCGCCTATTTCTACAATTTATCTTCTTAAAATTTGATTTCAAACCTAACCCTAACCTTGAGCCCAACCCTAACCACACTGGTAACCTTATGCCTAACCTTAAATGAAAACCAAAAAGCTCATGTTTGTTTTCATGAATTTTACGATATAGACAATTTTGTGACTTTGTGGTTGTGGTAACTAGTGAAAACCCTTCTCTGGCGGATGAAAGGCACAGATAGTACAGCCCCCTCTGTTGGTCAACAGACACAATAGCAGACTTGAACAGAACAGCAATAGTAAAGCTGCCATGTCATGATATAATCATAGCTGCGGAAAGTAGTTTGAGGATGGGGGTGCTGCGGTTTATTCGCAGCAAATACAGGACTAGTAAAGGCCCAATGCACTACAACTAAATGTACTTACTTGATACGTGTTTTCCAGTTTCTTGAAATACTTTGCAAATGCAACTTATTTCTATGTGAACTGAAATTGTCTATTCATTCCTTTTACATTTTAGTAGATGCTTTTATCCAGAGCAACTTACAGTAGTGAGTGCATACATTTTCATACTTTTTCGTACTGGTCCTCCGTGGGAATTGAACCCACAACCCTGGCGTTGCAAGCACCATGCTCTACCAACTGAGCCACATCATCACAAACCACTTGATGTCTCAGTGTACTCAATTACTGTATTGTGCATATTTTTTCTTCATGGTGATGGAAAGTCTACAGGTACAATACCTAGATGACCAGCCTATGTACAATACAGTAATGTGCATTTACATTTAGTGGCATGTAAGGATGGTAAATTAATACTTTTCCATGTTATTTGCTAAAAAAATGTTTTAATTTTATGTGGATGTTTTGGGTCTTTGCCCATAACTTTGCACCTTTTTGATGTACATGTTTGAGGACAGGGTTTTGTTCTTTCTGGATTCCATTCAACTCTTACAATTCCAACTTTTGAATCCTGCAAGACACTGTTCTTAATTATACAACTACCTTTTCTGCCAAAGCGGAGAAGCTGAAAAAAATGTTTCCCCCACGCTACAGACATCTATTGGTCTGCTAATACAGGACTAGTGCACTACTTTTGTGAGAAAAATAAAATCATATTTTTATGGGGGGTGGTATTAATATATATTTTTTTATTCTGATTTTTCAGGGGGTGCTGCAGTACCCTCAGCACCTCCTACTTCCCGTGGCAATGGATATAATAGCTTAATCATGTCTCATAATGTTCTATACTGTAGCAGGTTTACTTTATTCTCAATGTAGAGATGACTCTGAATAAGACATGTATCTGACTAGGATGCGCTTGTGTCTTTGTTTTGGTAGGAAATGGTGGACTGGTTCAACGCTATCAGAGCTGCCAGGTTTCATTACCTTCAGGTGGCCTTCCCTGGAGCCAGTGACGAGGAGGTGAGGCCACAACGTATACAGGACTTTGAAATGACTATGACCACTATTAAACACCAAATTAGACAATAATATATTGTTTTCTCTCTTGTCTTCTCCTTCAGCTGGTGCCCAAACTGACTCGTAGCTTCATGAAGGAAGGCTTCATGGAGAAAACAGGCCCAAAACACACCGAGGGCTTTAAGAAGAGGTGGTTCACCATGGATGACAGGAGACTCATGTACTTCAAAGATCCTCTGGTGAGGAGACAGATAGCATCACACCCTACACTAAAATAACTGATCCATTCTGAATTAACCCTACTCCTCATAACTTTCTATTCTGCGACATACTTCTTCTCTCTCTTTCTCCCCGCCTCTCTCCCCCTCCTCTCTCAGGATGCCTATGCGAGGGGAGAGGTTTTCATCGGCAGTAAGGAGAACAGCTACACGGTGCTCCCAGGCCTTCCCCCCTCCACCCAGGGCTACCACTGGAACCATGGCATCACCATAGTAACACCAGACAGGAAGTTCCTGTTTGCCTGCGAGACGGAGGCGGAGCAGAGGGACTGGATCACTGCCTTCCAGAGGGTTATCAACAGACCAATGAGACCACAGGAGTACGCAGGTTAGTCAGGAAGATGCATTACACAGGTGTAATCAAAAGTACAGTTCTCAAAAGTATGCACTACATTAGGTGTACTCTGGAGTATGCATTTATGCAGATGTTGCATCTTTGCAGTAATGTTTGCAGGGTATGTACAACACCAAATGTAACTAGTCAAGGTCTCACAAGCAGTTGCTTGGTTGAAGCTAGTGTTTTATGGCAAGGCTGAAACAAAAGCCTGAACACCAGGTAACTCCTTAGCTCCAGGGTTGGTATTAATCACTATAATTATAGATTGATGTTGTGTTTTTAGAGGTACATGCCTTATCTTAATTTGACCCTGCTTCTCACAGCAGGAAAAGAATCCTGCAGCAACAGGATATTTGAATTATTATTTTTATTATGATTAATGGAAAAATGTTTTAGGGGTTGATACATTTTTTGTTAGGGCAAATCAAGTCCGACATTTTAAAGTGGAAATTACAAACTTTAGAAGCCTTTTTAAACCTTGAATACACTACAAGTTTGCATTTCCTGCTATGCAGAAAAATTCCTGCAACAACAGGATGATCAAATTAAGATACAGCATCTGTAGTCCAAAGCAGAGTAATGTGTGATTACCTCTTTATGTACAGTGTCTATATGCATCTCTATGTGATTGTATCTCAATGTTTTGGTACCACTAACTGTTTTTTTGCTCTTCACCGTGCAGTGGAGGCCCACTTTAAACACAAGCCCTGAGACTGGAGATAGAGCTGTCAGTCTACTGGACTAAGAACAGAACAGACAGGATTTCTCTACAGAGACCCCAGAATAAGTCTATGGGGCTCTACTGTACCATTACAGAGGGAGCATGATGGAAGAAATGCATCAGAGAGGAGACAGAAATCAATAGAAAGACTATCTTCTCCACCTCTCCTGACCTGATGCCCAAACCTGGGGTTAAAGGTCAGTGGGTTTTAGAGGAGAGAAAAGGACACAGAAACGTCAACACCCCTGCTGCTGCTCTCCACATAGACTCTTCCACACTGCACCCCCGCTCTTAGTGTTGTGAGTGGTTCATCCCTTGTTGTTGTATACTAAGGAGTCATGTTCGCTGTGTTTGTTGAGAGCATTACTGTCATTTTAATTATTGATTGAACAGTTTTGATGCCAGTGGATTTATGCAATTTCTCTGATTGTTCTGCATATTCTGTATACATTTAACTTTCAAGGTGCTGACAAAACCTATGCTTCTGGACAGGGTTTTACACATCTCGCGGCTGTTATTTATTTTGAAATACAAATGTAAATATTTTGAATCTCAGTGAATGCTGCTTCATGCAACAGGATTGTAATTTATTTAATATCATACTGTATATGTTTAATCTCCCTGAACTGATTCAATCAATGTGTGTTTACTATTGCAAAACACTAGAGGGCACTCTAGGTCATGTAATACATCACCACAACGCACATCATCCTTTTGCAGGTCCGCCGCTGTAACAAACTTGACAGGGATCCAAGCTGAGAACAATCTCATTTGTCTTGTCTTGTTTACTTCGGGTTAATATGGTCAAATAAATAAATAAATCATGTGGAAGGAACAGTGTAATGATGCAATACATTATGTTGGTTTTCATCAACAGATGGGCTCCCTCTCTCTCTTTTGAAGGTTATGTTTTCTCTATCACTTCATTCTCTCTAGCACATGGGTTCCCAAACTTTCTTTCTACACAAATTGATACTAGAAAATACAGGGGACCCCACTTAAAGATGCACTCTCAAACTGTTTTATAATTTCAGCCAGTAGTTTTGAAAGTGGTGTTCACGAGCCAAAACGGGTCCCTGTTTTTTGTGTACTGCGTCATCAAATTGTGTACAACGTCATCCATTTCATGTGATATGTTACGAATTTGTTGTGCTTAAGATCCTGGAGTGCATCTTTAACGCTGTTTGTTGATATTCACTACATTATAGGTCCTGCAGGCTGTCCCAACACATAACAATGGCATGGAAGTGCATTCTAATAGTGTAAAAAGTCATTAGTTCACACTAAAAGATTGTATTCTATACCCATTTGAAGAGAGAAAACGTTCTTAAATTGTTGTTTTTGTTGTTGTTTTTCTCAGGGGACCCCATTTCAATTTCAGGGTTTGGGAACCACTGCTCTAGTAGTTCAAAACCTCTTCTTTCACAAAATGTGTGTGCGTGTGTGCCTGTGTTTGTTTGTGCGTGCATGTGTGTGTGTGTGTGTTCTTGCAGTATGCATGTGTGCAGAATGGATATGTAGTGGGCATCCTCCAGAGCTGTGTGCTTCTCTGTGCTGACGGATGAGTGGACATGGACAGACACACAGCTGTTCCTAGAGGCGGCAGTTGGAGAGCTCAGACAGCTGTTGGAGTTCCACCCAGGGAGAGTTCCAACCAGAGAGAGTTCCAACCAGAGAGAGTTCCACCCAGGGAGAGTTCTAGTGTTAAGCTGGGGGCTGGATGGACACTCAGAGGGGCGTGGGAAGTGTGGCTGAGCAGTTGTGAAGTGTGGAGGACCAATATTATTATAGACATGGGCTGGAGTGTGCTGACTGTATGCACAAACTTCCGCTCAAGGAGCATGGTAACTGCTGTGCAGCTTACACATATGCACAAAGACCTGGTACTCAAGGGGTTGGCTGTTACAAAAAGTGTAATTGAGAGGTTATAACAGTAAGATAGTGTAATATACAGTTACAGTAACATAGTTATGGTTAGATGTCCCATGTAGCTCAGTTGGTAGAGCATGGCGCTTGCAATGCTAGAGTTGTAGGTTTGATTCCCACGGGGGACCAGTATGAAAATGTATACACTACTGTAAGAGTGTCTACTAAATGACAAAATGTAGATGTGTGCAAGTGATAGAGCGTTGATTCCTGCCAGTCCGTGTGGCCATATGATTATGTCTGTTTATTTGTTTGGATAACTTTGAGGAAATGCTTCCATCACTGCATGTCTCCATACATACAGTAGGTGCCTGTTTTGTGAACTATGTGCCTTTCCTGTGAACTTCCAGTACTTCGTAACACATTGACATGTAGGATCCACATGGCGGGAAATCCTCAAGGGATACCCCTTAGAATGGTGTGTGTGTGTGTGTGTGTGTGTGTGTGTGTGTGTGTGTGTGTGTGTGTGTGTGTGTGTGTGTGTGTGTGTGTGTGTGTTGGGGGGTCAGGATTAAGAGCTTCAGGGGGTCAGGCTCATGGAGCTGCAGCCCAATCGTCATAGTAACAGCTGGGACACGCTCCCACATGCTGCCTTCACTCTCTCTTTCCCTCTCTTTAACTTTTTTTCTCCCTCCCTCGCTCAATTTTCAAGACTGAGTAAATTAACATTGTCTTTATCTATTGGCAATACAGTATCTGTTCTTATATAAACAATGGCATTTAGATTTTATTCATATGAAATGGTCTGCTGCGAATGTACATGTACTGAACATATAAAGTGGATATAGGGTATGATTTTTGGTCAGGCATAGAGACGGGCCATCCCTCTGTCTGTGAGATGGGACTAGATGCTTTTTCAAGGACTGGCGCCAAGTCAACGTGCCATGGTTGACCTCGGTCACCACAGTGAGGTTTCACAGGCGCTCTGTTTCTGGCATTGTGAACCCTCACAGACCACTCCAGACCACTCCAAGGCAAAGGGTCAGAGGGCACTAGTGTTCGTTGAAATGAGCGATGTACAGTATCTGTGGGAACATCAATGGCTTGGAACCTCCTTAGACTTTCTACAGTATTTATGTATTTGTGGAAAATAGAAGCCATTACTTAGATTGAACAATATAAATGGGCCTGCCATTTGAAAAACTGTTATTAATCCTTTTGTCATTGTTGCAGTGCACAGGAACAACTTGCCAGTAGCATCCTATTATGTTGAGACCGAGATTATCACGTAGACTTGTGTCAGTAGAGGTGTTAGGTCTAATTGACTGTTATAAGTTTATTACACTGCTGCCCCAGTCTGTTTCAAGTTAGTCAGATGGCATTTCATGTTGTTAAAGTCTAAAGGAGGGCTATGGAGAAGCTGTAGCACTGATCTAATGAACAGTCCCTGGATAGACACACACAAGGGATCCCTTTCACTGCTTCAAATGGGATGAGACACTTTTATCTGCTTTAACTTCTAATAGCTGTAATGGAAAATGAGAAAGATGTGAGAAACCTTATAAACATGTTTCAAAATAATTAAGAAGACTAATTAAACAGAACTTAACTTGAGATACTTGCAAGGAAATTACGCTGCTGTCTGACAGGTGTATACTGTAAGTGTGGGTGGGTGTGCAGTGACGAAATTATGATTTTGTAGGTGATGGAACTGAACCCAAAATTGATTGATTTTTCCATGCAAAGTCTTAGTAGAATGTGTGTTTTTACCCATCCAAATTAGTTGGAACTGCCTTCCCACCTATACAGTAATAATATATATAATATGCCATTTAGCAGATGCTTTTATCCAAAGCGACTTACAGTCATGTGTGCATACATTATTACAGTAGTAGTGTGTGGCTAACCACAGTGTCAGTAAGGTCTCCTGATGTGTCCTTCCATTCCTCCGCCCCTCCACCCTGGCTACAGAACCCTGTGGCATCATGGGTAAGTCAATGTTGGTTCTGTCTGGCAGCCTGTTGTCGTTGGCGACCCAGCGGGCCAGGCAAACTCCAGTAGGCACTAACTCAGTGAGACTCACCAGGGCTTTTTACCATTCAGGAAGTAATTAAAAGTGGGTGGAACCCCAAATCACTAACCATCATATTTGTAGTGAAACTCAAGGGCAGAAACGTAGGGCATTTAGTATAGCCTGAGAGTAGATATAGCAACCCATGAGCCAGGTACAGTATATCTGTCTAAATATCCTGGCTTTGGTTTGTGTAATAGTTATGTTGGTTTGTGTACAGTGTCCATAATCATTGGATGATCTCTCCATTCCAGTGAGGCAATTGATGGTGGTAATTCATGCATCATTTGTATAATCAAACTTCTGTTATTATGCAATGATGCCTGATTATTTTTGTCAATAACTCTTAACAATCTGTCTCCATTCTCTTATCCTCTTCTAGTTGAGTTTCTACGGAAACGTCTTGGCAAACAATCGGGAGCATACTGGTTGCTATAAATGAAAATGAGTTCTTACTAAAGAGTATTCTGCTAATAAGCCATCCACATCCCATCTGTTCTGATCATCTTCCCTGTGGTTAAGTCTTCCCTGTGGTTAAGTCTTCCCTGTGGTTAAGTCTTCCCTGTGGTTAAGTCATTCCTGTGGTTAAGTCATTCCTGTGGTTAAGTCTTCCCTGTGGTTAAATCTATCCTGTGGTTTAATCTTTCCTGTGGTTTAGTCTTCCCTGTGGTTAAGTCTTCCCTGTGGTTAAGTCTTCCCTGTGGTTAAGTCTTCCCTGTGGTTAAGTCTTCCCTGTGGTTAAGTCTTCCCTGTGGTTAAGTCTTCCCTGTGGTTAAGTCTTCCCTGTGGTTAAGTCTTCCCTGTGGTTAAGTCTTCCCTGTGGTTAAGTCTTCCCTGTGGTTAAGTCTTCCCTGTGGTTAAGTCTTCCCTGTGGTTAAGTCTTCCCTGTGGTTAAGTCTTCCCTGTGGTTAAGTCTTCCCTGTGGTTAAGTCTTCCCTGTGGTTAAGTCTTCCCTGTGGTTAAGTCTTCCCTGTGGTTAAGTCTTCCCTGTGGTTAAGTCATTCCTGTGGTTAGGTCATTCCTGTGGTTAAATCTTCCCTGTGGTTAAGTCTTTCCTGTGGTTTAGTCTTTCCTGTGGTTTAGTCTTCCCTGTGGTTAAGTCTTCCCATACCCTGTTGCTTGTTGGCTGCCTTTGGTAATGATGCAGTTGTTGTTTATTGGTCAAATTAATGTCATGTTCTTTCCCCAGAAGGGAGAAATAGGATCCTTTAACAAAGTAATGGCTCATTAAAATGCATTGCTTTCTGTCTGTGTCACACGCACGCACTCGCTCATGCACACACACACACACACACACACACACACACACACACACACACACACACACACACACCAACTCACACTCACACTACCCACTCTCTGTAACTGCATGGCAAGCATCCATCCTGTCTTCAAGAAACTGTGTCCAACTACTCAAAAATGTTACGTTTATTTATCTGTCATTTGCAAAAATATTCAGAATTGCCAGAAAAAGGTGTGTGGGCAAACTTATTTAACGGCTCGGCATGAGTTCTTACTCTGCAATTCAGTTATTTCATCATAAAGGCAAACGTAATACAGCATCCCACACACTAAGCTTATCAAGCATTTACAAGCGCCAGTTACAAGTCGCTGGTTATCATAGGGCCAGCATACAAATACTCCAGTCGACATATCAAGTATAAATGTCAAATAAGCAAAACCTGGAATGTCCATTGGGCAGCCTCGCCATGTTTTTTGAGTTTCAGAAAGACAAACCTTCATCCATACAGAACTGCTGTGCTGGAATGGACATGTCTTCTTCAAATGTTGACAAGTGCAGCAGATGCACAGGGCTTAGCGGTCCATGCTACAGGGTGAGGATGGCCGTTTCTGTCCTCAGACCAGCTGTCCAGTCAATCACAACGTATGGTAGATCGTTTACCTTATTTCCTTCAACCCTGAAATCTAGTTAACTCCATTCGTAGGAAACAGAATTGAACACCTGTTGCCTTGAGTGAAAGTCCACTACTTCTTTTCAGACAAGGAATGGAACTGCACTGGAGTGATGTGAATAAGAAATGGAATTACTATTAGTTTGATAAATCTGTTAACTGGAATGGTCATTCCAAAATAAAACATGTTATTATAAAACATAAATACAAACATAATATTTTATTTATAATAATTATTCAATCTGAGATAAAGAGTTGAACAAGAAAATAAAATATAGAATTGGGTTAATTTGTGATGTGGTCAAAACAGAAGTGCGGTCCCCATTTTCCTCACGGAGGATTCACGCATGCTTGTGGGTAAAGACTCTCTGTCCATCGTGACAAAACCAGCAGGCACTTGGTCTTGGATAATGTCCAATCTTGAGCCTTGTGTCATGTCCTCACTAACACAGCACAAACAGAAGAAGCCCACAGACTTTGTGAAAGCCATGTCAGACAGGCACCATAGGCAGTCAGTGCTGAGTCTAAGGCCTGGTGAGTGTGGAATAGACCGGCTGCTCCCAGTTAGTGGTGGGGCTGTGGCTGTGTAGCGGAGGGAGGGCTACGCTGTTGATTAGCGGGCTGCCATAGGGGCGGCGAGAGGTGTGGAAGTAGGGGTACTGATAGAGACCTGCGGGGTAGCTGGAGTAGGCACTGTAGTAGCTGGGGCTCTGGAGCTCTGCATAGTCACACTGGGGGCTGGGCAAGGAGGAGGAGGCTGAGGAGGGGCAACTCCCGGAGCTGAGGGAGGTGTAGTCGGGGTGGGGTGGCAGGGAGCTGTGGGAGTTCTGGCTGCTGTAGTGCCTGGGACTCAGCTGCTCTGTTTTGATCTGCGTTCTGTGGTGAATACCATCGCTGTTACTTGAGGACGAGGAGGTAGAAGGGGGTGCCGTCCCCGCTCCCGGCCCTTTGGGACCCCACGGTGAGGCATTGCTGTGGGAGTGGCCGTAGGAGGAGCTTAGGGACCCAGAGGGGGGGTTGGGTCCTTGCCCCCCGTGCCCATGGTTGGGAGGCGCATCGGCAGAGCCATGCCCGTTGAGTGGCAGGTACTGGTCAAACTCGTGGACGTCGAAGGCCTCCATGTTGCTGATGACATCAGTGCTCAACTCTGAGATATCCACGTTGCTGAAGTCGATGTTCTGCCGACCACCGTCCATGGGGCGCCGGCCCTCGTGTTTCACCCCCAGGTGCAGCTCTGTCTTGGGGGTGGTGGGGGGTGTGGGGGGTCCTTGTGGGTGGCCTTTAGAAAAGACACAACAGATGCATAAACATTAGTTACCATATGGAAACAAAAAGGGGAAACCTGCACACCTCAGCAACTAAAAGAAGGAGGGACAAGGTCCTCTACAGTGAGGACCAGAAAAATACCATGCCCAGGTCACTTCCAAACTTTGGACTAACTCAGAGTACATATTATTATTGAATATCGATTGATCGGGAATCAAAATGGGAAAAACACTGACTTGTCTGCTCTGGATGATGATGCCCATCCCCCATGGAGGCCAGTCTGGCCAGACCAGGTTCAGCCTTGTACATCTGGCCCGGGTGGAGGTGGGCCAGCTCAGCCCCGGAGTCGGAGTCACTCTGACCTGGCTTGGTGCTCTTCCTTCTCCGTGGTTGGTACTTGTAGTCAGGGTAGTCTTTCTTGTGTTGGACCCTCAGTCTTTCTGCCTCCTCCACAAATGGCCTCTTCTCGCTTTCAGAGAGCAGGCTGGAAATGTATGACATTTTGGGTTGAATTGAACATGTGGACTACTATAAGATGCACAATGCTGGATGTCATAGTAAATATCATTATCATTATTCTAAACAAAACGCCATGTAGAATTAGGTTAATCATGATGAAAAGGCAATGTTGTGCAGTACGTTTTAGGAAACAATACTAGATAAAGTAATAAAATAACGTATTTTGTAACTTCACTGCAGATTTTTGTGCCATGTTCTATGCAGGCACATTACGCACGCAAATATGTATTATATCCCCCATTACATATGTACATTCCGTTATCTCTACTGACCGCCAAAGCTTCCCCAAGGTCTTGCTGAGCTCGGCGTTGTGGAGATGCGGGTACTGGTCCGCTAGTTTCCTGCGCGCAGCCTGCGCCCACACCATGAACGCGTTCATTGGCCGCTTCACATGGGGTTTGTTTTTCAGAGTCCGGTCTCCTCGTGTAGGCATCGGTACGAGCGACCAGTCATATCCGTTCAGCACCTGAGACACCGCGTCTCGAATGCAAGCGGGAAACCGGTTATCTTCCTCGCCGGTGTCCAGTTTTGGGGTAATCCCGTCGCCGGGTGAGTGCCCCGGCGCCTGTCCATCGGAGCCGGTTGGAGAGGACGGGACGTCCGAATCCGAATCGTCCTGCGACATCGAGCTGGCAGTTCCCGTTGGACTGCATGGATGGTTCTTGAATGACTTACTATTTTCCTCGGTCATGTTCAGTGCAAAATTGATTTGGTCTATCTAGTTCCCTGTAGATTGCGCCAAATGTACATTTTACGCACGGAGCCTTGAGTGACCAAAAATAAAAATGTAAAATCCTAAACGCTCTTTGTGATGTTTTTTTTTTTCTCTCACACTGTTGTACGTTTTTTGTCGTTGGATATGATGTCTACACTCTGTAGTCTCAGTTTTATACTGACACATTTTGTTCTGCCAAGAGAATGTTGATGGAATTGGGTTGCGTCCTCTCACGCCACGCCTCATTTCCTATTGGTTTGGACATAGCTCCACTGGTTCCTCCCATTTTTAGGAAATATGAGCCAGTGATTTGATCATATTTTTACATTTTAGTCATTTAGCAGATGCTCTTATCCAGAGCGACTTTACCGTTAGTGAGTGCATCATTTTTTTCTTCTTCTTCTCATACTGGCCCCCCGTGGGAATCGAACCCACAACCCTGGCATTGCAAGCGACATGCTTTACCAACTGAGCTACACGGGGCCTATGTGTTATATCGTTTCTAATGATTCGTTTTTCTATGTTAAATTGATTATATCAGCCAGACATTAAATATGATACTTTTAGCCATAATTACCCATGGTCAGAATTTCTGGTTTATATTCAGATTCACTGACTGTGGAACCATATGTGCAAGGCATGGACCTATGGTCCTGCAACCTCATAGCTGTCAAAAAGAAATACAGAGGTTTTTTTCACTCTTTTCAGAGCTTTCTGTTTTCCTTCTCTCCTATCTGAGAAACATTTGGTTCTCAGAACGTTATGCACTAGCTGGGTATCTTTCGTTGGTGTCTTACATTTACTTTCATTTTACTTTTACAATCTGTTGTGTGGGATGTTTAAAACGAACATAACTAGTCTATGGGGCATACTAGGCCTATTTGGAGGGCTGAAAGAAACAAACAGATAATTAGACAAAATGTTGAAATTAAATGTTTCTCTGACTGTAGGCTATGAATTGGACTGCATTCATCATTTAACATTTAGCTCCCACACATTTCTATAACCATCAGAACACAAGTCCTAGGGCGCAATCCTCTACCCAGGCTTTGCCGACACATGCAGATCTTACAACGCCTTGATAGGTACTTTATGTAGACCTATCAGCTAATCACATCATATGTTATAGCAATCTGGTGCCCGACTGCACAGTCGATGACATCGCACGGACCATTGGTTGATTCAAGCAGACATCTGAGCAGGGTAATGCGACCATTTGTTGATGCATTCAAAGTCTTAGCAGTGGAACGCGACGATACACTTGCCCAATTGGCGTCACGTCAATGTGTGACAAGTTGCCTCATTACCCCAAGAAGAGCTCCTATTGGCTAATGAATGTATCATATGATTTCGATGTGTGTATTTAACAAATTTGGCCATGTTTCAAGTGTGTGCAGACGAACAGAGTATACTGAAGAATGGTGTGTAGAAGGACGACAGTGTTGCAATTGTGGTGGGGATCATGATCCTGAGTTCCTGGAGTTCCCTGTAAGGGTGAAGGAAATTGAGGTGACGAAAGTTAGAGACGTCAATCGAATCTCCTATGTGGAGGAGATACAAGTATTTTAGAAAACAAGTGATGCGAGTGAATATATGGTAGTGGATACACCACAGCCTGTAGTAAACGCCGAGCTCAGCATGACCTTGGGGAAGCTTTGGCGGTCAGTAGAGATAACGGAATGTACATATGTAATGGGGGATATAATACATATTTGCGTGCGTAATGTGCCTGCATAGAACATGTTTGGTGCCAGACAAAAGATACCCCGTGTGTTAAAAAGGTGGATTTTGTTGCGTTCATTGATACAGTTATAAACTGTACAGCACAAGTCTCAAAGAAGTTGAAGAAACTGGACATTATTGTGGCTGCTGCAGAAAAGTTTTTGGGACTCAAGGATTTTACATCTGAAGACTTGCAAGGGGTACTGGCGCCGGAAGACCCGCAGTCCCAGGTTCCCCTTATCCGATCGGTTATATTTATTTATTTTGTTTGTTTATTTATTGGTCGTTTTTTGGTAGTTACGTTTTTTGGGGGAATCCTGTCTGCATCCTGCATAGTAGGTGGCAGGATGCACATGAAATTGGGTGATCGCCAATATACCATAGAAGAAGCCCCACCAATCACACAATTTATGTTGCAGGCAGATTTTGCAAGACACATCTGCTGTTCAAGGGTGTTAGGCTACTGTACGTAATTTGTTCGGCAACACTATCAACGTGCGATAGATGGGCTTTCCATTCCAAGGTAATCATGTGCAACGCATGGATTTTTCAAAACGCAGACGCAACGTGTCTAGACCCTCTTGAACGAGCCCTCTGATCACGTGGTTTCTAGAGCGTCAACCAACATGGCGACTTCCAGTGAGAGTTCTGAAAGTACTTTGAGAAAAAGACGCGTCGAAACATTTAAAACAACGACACATTCAGATGACGACGACCAAAAGAATGAAGAGGACACTTGCAAAGCAAAAAATAAAGAATTGGTTACATTGCAAACCGGGACTTACTGGCTCACTCGAATTGTGCTTCTACGTTCCATTGCTTTCATCTACTGTAAGTAGATTTTTTTTAAAAAGTCATTTAGCAGACGCTCTTATCCAGAGCGATTAGGGTTAAGTGCCTTACTCAAGGGCACACCGAGAGATTTTTCACCTAGTTGGCTCGGGGATTAGAACCAGCGACCTTTCGGTTACTGACACACCGCGCATAACCACTAAGCTACCTGCCGCCCTAGTTCGAGTGTGACATTCTGACAATGTAGCGAGTTATGATGTACTGGCATAGGCTATATTATTCTCGTCAGTTTTCATGTGTGTGTATTGTATGGCGGTAGTTGGAGTTAAAACCAATTTAATGTTTAAGTAGGCATGGACATGGACACAATTCACATGACCATTTACCAAGAAACATAGCAATTGTTCTCCTGTCACATTCTTAAATGAACCAGACAGTTCTAGTACTCATAAACCTATCTTTATTCACCTCACACTTCCTCTCTCTTTCTCCTCCCTCCCCCTGTAGTCATTGCATTCACTGTTGCCTACAACCAGAACAAACAGCTGATAGGAGAGCGAGGCCTCTTGCCCTGTAAGGATTACCTTCTCAGTGTGAAGCGCTATGTGGGGGGGAAGATCGATATGTCTGCCTTCGCCTACACTCCCTCTATCCTGTGGTTCCTGGACTGGACGGACATGGATGCCAACCTGGATGGCATTGCCCTGGTGGGGATGGTGTTGTCAGGCTTTGTGTTGCTGACTGGCACTGCCAACATGATCATCATGGCCATGCTGTGGGTGCTCTACCACTCTCTGGTCAGCGTGGGGCAGATCTGGTGAGTGATGGGTTGGTACACACCACAGGAGGTTGGTGGCACCTTAATTGGGGAGGACGGGCTCTTGGTAATGGCTGTAGCGGAATGAGTGGAATGGTATCAAATGCATCAAACACATGGTTTCCATGTGGTTGATGCCATTCCATTTGCTCCGTTCCAGCCATCATTATGGGCCGTCCTCCCCTCAGCAGCCTCCACTGGTACACACACAGACACTGCTGTCTATGTTCAATGTGTGTGGTAAGGTGTAGTTTACGGGGTTGTGTCTGGGCCAGTGGGAGGGGGACCCAGTAGTGAGTGAGAGAACATGTTGATGGGGCCTCTGTGTTGTGGGTAGAAGATAGTTCAGTCTCGAGTCTGTGGGAAGGATGGACAGTGCAGCAATACAGACAGACAAACACATGGCCGTCCTCCCTCATTCTCTCAGCTCTCTTGAAGTTCTTAGTGGCTCTGAAGAATAAGATGAGGAGCGTAGACAACTAGACATGTGACATTTTCAAAATTCAAAAGAAATTACTAAAGACATTTTTGGAAATTGTTCACCATCTACTTCTTATGTTCTGAATGAAAAAGGTGGATTTGGAGACATCAATGCCATCATGCCAACACTGATTCAGTTAGCTGATTAGTTTAAAAGGGTCAATACTGGTATGTCCCACTTTTTAGTCCAGTGTGTTTAATAGGAGTAAGTCAATTTATTTAGCAACACTATTCAGGGTTTAATCTTTATAAACTTCTGACACTTACATGTAATTTGATATGTATGATTGTGGGTACAGGATTGCTATTTCCAGTAAGTGCTTGGTACAGAATGTAGGTTAGGCCAACTCTAATCAGATCAAAATATCTATTTTTATGCTGATCTATTAAATTTTTTCCCTCTCCTTACAGGTATTCGTTTGGTAAGTTAACTTCTTACTTTGAATTACATTTGTAAGACTACAACATCCATCTGCACCTGGACCCGGTTTCCCGATAGCGATGCAACTTACATGTAGGCTTCCAAGTGTTTTAACGATGCATCAATCCTACAACGGCCGAAGATGTAACATGCGTTTCCCAAAACACCTCGCAGTTTGCTAAGTGCGTCGTTGGAGCATGTGTCAATACTGATCGAATCTAAAGAAAGGCAGCGCTGCTCTCGGATCAGCTTTCTCTATTTAAATCGTACCTTTTAATAAGAATTATTCCACAATACTGACGACAGATTAGGTCCTAGACCTAGTGAGATATTATCACCTATATATGGCTGCAAATATTGAGGCAGCTCAGCTAATGCTTACCCTATAATAGTGCACTAAATCACTGATTTGGCACACTAAATCACTGATTTGGCACATCATTGTACACGTTGTTACACATTATGAAATATATTGAGGCAAAAATGACAGCCATAGTGTAGCCTACAATGAGCAAAATAGAACTCAATTGACTAAAAGGGATACTTCGGGATTTTGGCAATGAGGCCCTTTATCTACAACCCCAGAGTCAGATGAACTCATGGATACAATTTCTATGTCTCTGTGTCCAGTATGAAGGAAGTTAGAGGTAGTTTTGCGAGCCAATGCTAACTAGCGTTAGCACAATGACTGGAAGTCTATGGGTATCTGCTAGCATGCTTGCTAGCAGATACCCATAGACTTCCAGTCATTGTGCTAATGCTAGTTAGCAATTGCGCTAGCGCTTGTTAGAAACTTTCTTCAAACTGCATGCAGAGACAAAAATGGTATCCACGAGTTCATCGGACTCTGGGGAAGTAGATAAAGGACCTCATTGTCAAAACCCTGAAGTATCCCTTTAACAAGAAATTGATTTCAAAATGATTGAAATAGAAAGGCCTTTGTAGCCTATAGGGTATTTATTTTGTTTATGCAGTCATCTCGGGTTTTCATTTGAAGCATATTTATATCCTTCTCTTGTTTGTAACAATTGCAAACACACTGGCAACTGTGAAGGCCTATTTGTAGTCAACAATTCGTTCTGTTATTGGCAGTCACAGAGAGAGACATACTGTTTATACAGCTTGATTCTATGTTTAGTGGAGATCTTCTGTGTATAAAGTGATGCGGAAGGGCAAAAAAGCATCTAGCGACGCACTTAGCTGTCCTACCAGTGGTCGGTAAACAACAAGCGTTTTCAAGTCTGTTCTACCAGTGGTCCTCTGTAGCTCAATTGGTAGAGCATGGCGCTTGTAACGCCAGGGTAGTGGGTTCGATCCCCGGGACCACCCATACATAAAAATGTATGCACACATGACTGTAAGTCGCTTTGGATAAAAGCGTCTGCTAAATGCATATTATTATATTATATTATCTTGAGTAACGATGGTTTTGGGAAACAGCGCTGAGATTTAAAGATGCTCCTACGAAGGTTCTAACGATGAACTTAGCCTTAACATGCTTTTGAGAAACCAGGCCCTGGACCTGAGATTCGTAACAGCCTGCTCTTTGTCACTCCACAACCTAGCTCTTGTCTAACCTTCCCACAACCACTACAGAGTCCTTGTTTTCCCCTTTCCTTTGATTAAGCAATCACATTCAGCTCAGATGTGTTAATATGATCTGGACCTGCGTCATAGTCAGATGTTTGGGATGACTACATTTCAATACATAATCTCATCATCGCTCTGGCGATGGTCGAGGTCGTCAGCACTCAGCTGACATGGTTTAATGCCCCTCACTGGTCTCTATTGACAAATTGGCCTACTGGCATAGAGATCAAAGTCAGTGTATCATGCCACCCAAAACCCCATTATCCTCAGACCTCAGTAAACATCTGGCCCTGGGTGGGCCTGGCTGTATTCAAAACGTGTCTCAGAGTAGGAGTGCTGATATAGGATCAGTTTTGTAATTAATATTATTATATGGACAGGGAGGACCTGATCCTAGATCAGCACTGCCCAGGGTTAGCAGATGTGGCTGGTTCAGCTTCAGCTGGTCTTTGTTGCCTGCGCAGGATTCCTCAGTTGTCATCCCAGTCACTCAATTCAATCAGACTGTTGAGGTTTTATGGGACCAGTTCTCTAATCTTTCAGACGGAGTAAGGGTGTCCAATTTAATCGCAGCAGGGCTGAGTGTAAATAGTTCAGATAAGAGCCCAGGTCAATTTGACCTCTCTGATTGGTTAATGACAATTTGGAGTGAAAGACGCCAGTCGGAGGTCTGTGGTCAGGTTTTGTGGTCTCTTTTTTTTCTCCTTTCTCGTTCCCTCGCTCATTATACAGAAGACCTGTTTATCGAGGAAATCAAACACTGTAGAGACAGTGCTAGATAAAATAAATTAAAACAGAACCAAGAAGAAATGTATTTCCTCCTCCTTTAGTCCTTAGACTGTTCAACTACATACTCTGTGTCCCTCGATATCTCTACGTCTTTGTCATTATCTCTGTCTGCACTGTAAATCCATCTCTGGCCTCCTCACTATACTGTGGTTTCATGTCCACTGAGCGAGGGCTACAAAAACCGTCTTTGTTAGGAGGGGCGAACAGGCCAACAGCTGCACAGATCACACTGGATCTCTCTGAAGAGAAACTGGAGCAGGTGGGTCTTCACTACAGCCCTCTGCTGCATTCACATCACGCCAGTCTGTGGAATTAGATCGACTGATATGTTTGTATCATACATGGGTGCATGGCCTCACACACCCATGACGGCACACGTGCACTACCTCTGAACCTTTTCACTTTACATTTATGAACAAGCCTGCAGTGTATGGCCATCAGGACATATGCACATAGCCAGAGGTTGTTATCTGTTGTTATCTGTGGTCATCACTGTAGAATGACAGATGTTTGCATAGACAGATGGGTAACTGGCCCTACATCACTTCTACAATTGCAGCTGGCCATATTTTGGTTATTCAAAGCATCCCCGGCTGCTCTCCTTGCTTTAACTGTAAGTAATGCTTCAGAATGGTGAGGGCAGCTCAGAGTATAACATACAATGCAAAGTGACATGCAAAAGGGGAATTTGCATTTTTTTGTTATCCACTTTTTAACTCTCCCCGGCCTTAACTTTTAGACTTTCCCTACTTCATCACAGATGGGGTAACTGAGTAGCTTCACTGATGTATGTATCCATGCTGCATTCACATGCTGAGAGATGTGGTAACCTTTGACCTTTGCCGCACTTGTCCTTTACCAATCGCCTTTTCTCTCATATATCCCATGTCTTCATCTCTCCTGCCCCTTAGTCATCTCGTTCCATATCTTGGGCCCTCTCATTCTCCTTCTTTACTCACACACACAAACACTGTCACTCTATATTCTCTCCACATCTGCTTGACTATTCGTCATGCCCCTGTCCTTTTTCTGTAACCCCTGTCTCCTGTTCTCCCTCTCCCTGACGTCCTTTCTCTGAACATTTGCTCTCTCTGTCTGTCTGTCTCTCTCTCTCTCTCGGTCTGTCTCTCTCTCTCTCTCTGTCTGTCTGTCTGTCTCTCTCTCTCTCTGTCTGTCTCTCTCTCGCGCTCTCTGTCTCTGTCGCTCTCTGTCTCTCTCCCCCCTTTCCTCTCACTTCTCCCTCTCTGTCTTCAGGTTGGGAGAGTCAATTGTTGGAGACAGGCTTCTTGGGGATCTTCCTGTGTCCTGTGTGGAGTCTGTCCCAGGTGCCCCCCCGCTGCCCCCCCTCGCTGATTTCCATCTGGACCTTCCGCTGGCTCATCGTCCGGATCATGCTGGGCGCCGTGAGTGACACACACGCACACGCACACAAACCTATCACACTGACACTGAATTCCCCTCATAGTCTGTGGGGGAAAAACGGTTGGAATTGTTTGTGATTTGTCATTTGCCTTGTTTATAAGAAAAGTATCTACTGGGCTTAGACACTTCTCTATGGTAAAAAAAAAAACACCACCCCAAAGAAAAACATACGTTGTAAATGCAAATATGGAACCAGTCAGTCAGGCAACTTGTTTGCCACTTTTATGGTTTAGTGGAGAGAGAACACCCAACCCAGTACTGTTGTCTTTTAAAACGTGGGGGTTGAAACTTGCCACAATGCCCAAAGTGTTTTTTCAATTAGGCCCATAAAGAGGACGGAGCAACGAGGGAGCTATATGTTCATTCAGCTTACCTCACTGCCAAGAGTATGATTGACTTTAAGTGCTTACAACTGTACAAGCCCCTATAGTAAATTCCCCTAGACACAAAGTCATTACAACACATTTATTAAAAACAGAAAAGCACTTTAGGTCCCCTCAGACATGGCTGAGGCTTAACCAATAAGCAGCTATTTAATCGCGGGGTAATCATGATTTTTATTGTGGTCAGGGCAGCTAGGGTACAAATTGTTTTTTTCTATAATTGAAAGCATATCGTTTAGAAAATTGACTCAGAGCTAGATTTTTGGATGACATTAGGTTCAAGTTGAAACCTTTTTAGGAAATTCTTGTCAAGTCTGAAAGTCTTAAATTCCTTAGATTGACACTGGCAGGGTAAATACAGTATAGTACATTATAAAGGCCATGCTACATTCACTCAGTGTTTGTCATTTAAGTGTTGGTTAGACTAGGTCTGGGTAATCTATCCTGTGGTCTGTGGTTGACCACTGTTAGACTGCTATTGAGAACCCTTTAAGTGAAGGGGACATAGCCAGTAAACTTTGAAGGGACCCTAAGGAAGATGAAACTTTGTCCAGAGCGGTTTCATGTTCGGATTCTGAAACCATCAGTTTATAACCCAGTTCATTGATTTTATTTCTCAATGTCTACTTTCTGTCAGTTTGATCCAATCTCGATTGCGTATGCTGTCAAATGATTTAGAATTTGTGAATAATGGTGATATTGTGGACATCACATTTTCTTCTTTGCTAATTTCCTTCAGCAGATTAAACAGATTCTCTCTTTTTAACGACTTTACAAGTCAGGCTCTTCCTCACATGCTAATAATATCCCTCCTGGCAGCACACTTCTTTCTCGTCCCCTGTTTCTCAATGATTCCTCTGCTTTTGCTTTAAGCTAAGTTTGCGTGTGTGCAAACACCTCCTTTCATTTACTATCCAGGCGGTTTGCTAAGTGGTGCTAATGGGATTTGATGCACAAGGCAGTGTCTGTGTTTAAGCTGTGAAATATAATCATGGTCATCAGGGTGCTAGTGGCCTGGTGTGGTGCCCCATGATTGGGTGTGGTAGAGGTTGGACCTGGCCAGTAAACTAGCTGTCTCACAGCCTCGGCACAAGGTGTTACATCTCACACTCCTGCAGGAGGAACAGTAGGCCTAGTAGGAAGAGTGCACCAGGCAATAATGGAGAGCATCTGTACAGAAAGGATCTTCAGCCAACTGAATTCAGTCTTTGATTGTTCCTCTCAGTAGATCGTTACTACAGTATTATGTGCATCCCCCCCCCCCCCCCATGCTCCTCTTGATTTGAAGAAATCCAGTAAAACTGTAGTACAGTAAAGTGCCTGTCTGGTTGGACTGTTCCATTCTACTTAGGGGTGATCACTTTGCGAGGAAGTGTCTCCTGCAGGCTGTTTGTTGGTTTGGCCCGTATCCATGTTGTTGGGTTTTTGATGTGTTTTGAGGTTGGCCCCGGCCCCAATTGGCCTCAGAGTTCTTTATTGTCTCGAAGACTGTTGATGGGACTTGGGTCGTTGTTGGTAGGGGGACCTACGCATAAAGCAATCATTGTTTTCCAGTATTGGGAATTACCGATGGTGAGAGGTCAACGTAGCATAAAAAGTTGACACAGAATAAAAGACTCACTGTAATGTAGTTGATTGCATCCTGCGGAGAAACATATTGTTCATGTTTGAAGGTTTCTGGCAGTGTTTAACGCCTTCCTGTTTAGGCGGTTGGCAGGGGCATCGATGCGTACCTTTAGGCAGTTGGCAGGGGTGTTCGGATTTAGGACGTCCCTTGGCCCCTCTCTCTCTCTGGTCAAGCCCAGAGCCACGTCACTCTTTCATTTACTGTAGTCAGAATGAACCCCTGACGCCAAATGAAAGTTTTCTCTTTTTGGAGGAGAGAAAAATATGCTAAATATAAGTATATTATAGGCTTTTTCCATTTGTAGGGAAATGGTTGGTGGCTTGATCCAGTGTGCAACTGGTAACTGACTGTCTATGGATGCCAATGGCTGCCAGTGGGAGAAAGCAGTGTGATTGTTTCTGTGGTTCTGACACTGATGTTTGGTTATCACTGAGTGAGTTCCGTTTTTAGGAAGTATCGCCACTGTAGGAAGCATAGTAAAACAAAAAGAAAATCGAAACCCCTATCCCATTTATATTTCTTGTATGTGACAGTTATCAGCCGTACAGTACCTACATTAGCGTATCATGTCGGCTAGCAGGGAGTCTGTCTGTTTTTACGACTGTCCCGGGTCGACCTGCTTTTTCTAGGTCTGGGTAGTGCTAATGACATCCTCAGGGCCTGCTTACCTCAGCCTACCCAGCCTCTCTCTCTCTCTCTCTACTCAGTCCCTGACTTACAGCCTTCCAAACCAGCCACGACACTTTCACCGCTCACTCTCTTTTCCACCATACCCTACTTTTATTGTCGGGAGTCTGCATAAATCTCAGCGCAGCACCCAAACAGGAAATGGACGGACATGCTCGCTGTCGTTTGCATATTTGCGAAGGGCTCCAGCCAATATGCACCTGGAGGGCAGGAGTTCTGTGGTTCGGTGTGGATGGATGGAGCCCAGTGCTATGGAACAAAACGCTCAAGTGGTGTTTTATTGGAGTCGCATGCGTCGACTCAATTTGTCATGGACAGGATTGTTTTTTATGGTGGCTGACAAATTTCATGGGATAATGGCTGCCTGCACCCACCTGCTCACTGTTTTTTATGCTATATAACTCTTCTCATATCTTCTCTTGTGTTGTTAACAACACAAAGCACTACTTTAGTGACAACTCCATCTCATATAAAAGGAGAAATTTGATGGCTTAAAAAATTGCTTTGTAATGGTCAATATTTTCTAAGCCTGTTACAATTCCTACATTACTTCAGAATTCCAATATCGTTACCTTTCCATTAAACGATTGTCAAAATGGCCTCCCTAATAACATTGCAGTCGAACGACGGTTCTCTGGGGAATGGGAAACTGGCCTACTCCATGGTCAGAATATGGGACGATATACTCAGATCCTCATGACTGAATTGGATTATAGGCATTTTGTACACGTCAACACCCAACGATTTATAAGCAGAATATAATGCCCTGATAACCCCAATGTGGCCTAACAAAGTTTAACAGAGTTATTGTGCATTCCGTGACCCATGACAAGCAATGTGTCAATAGAGACAGTCTCATGTCCTGGCTGCACATTCTCACAGAGTATTAATGCTGATTTATTTGGCTAAATAAGAGATTTTATAAGGACAGAAGTTTGCTTGTATCTTTGCTGCTTCTTCTGGAGTTGAAGTCTCAGTACTTTCTATTGGCTGTAGTCTTCTCGGAAGAAATAAGGATTTAAGCGCTTGACCTCCCAAGGGCTCTATCAGGTTGTAGTTGATTATACATTGCCAAGACAGACTAGTCCAAGGCCGTCTTCCAGTCAGTCATTCAACCCCTCACTTTGACCAGGACTGCTACCTCTCTTCAGGCTTTATTCTGGGGCTTAAATTGCAGTTGATGTTGCGCAACAGTGAGTTATTACCCCCTAAGAACTGTTGTTTAGATCCGTCATGGTCCTCCAAGTCTTTAATTCGTCTTCTCTTTTGGCTCTGTGTTGGCAGAACAGAACACAACAGAACAACACTATTATTCAAGTTCACCATAGCACATTGTTAGCACGGGTCACTGACGAAGAAGCACATCTGCTAGCACTTAAATAGAATAGTCATGATGGCCCTCTGTCGCTGCAGGTTGTAAACAATCCCATTTGAAATGGCATTAGGACAGCAGGCAGACAACAAAATGTATCCTGGTTAGGTTTATAGCCCAGCTGATAGGTGGAGGGTAACGCAGGGGGGTAGAGGAGGGGGGATCATTTTCAAATGAATGGAATCACATTTTTCAAGCGAGAAAGTACATTCACTGCGCGTTGATTAGATTATCTGTAATGTTATAAATGCAAGAATGCTCGCTGATAAATTGCAAAAGTAACCCATTAATTTAGGCGTCCACCGTCAGCGAGCGCATCTACCCCTCCACTATCCCTCCAAACCTCTATCCCTGCTACCCCCGGGTTACATCAGCCTGCAATATAGAGCCTGATTACACCAATCAGCCTCTATTGCATTAGTGGAGAGGGACAGAGAGGCCTTTAGGACTGGTCTGTGTGGTGCATGAGAGACCATTGAGGAGAGAACCTATGCATGAGCTCTGACTGAGCCATGTGTGTGGCTGCAAGCGCTGGTAATTGCATTGGTTCATAGGTTTGTGCAAAGAACAGATAGAGATGCTTTGAGTTCTCTGGGGCATCCAAAGAGGAAACACAAGTCGGAAAACGAGTAAAGACTACTTTCTCCCCCTTGACTGTTTTCTGAGTCAGTCGTAATGTTCAGAAGGTCATTTAAGTGATGGATCACTAACCAGCTTTTAATTCCAATTTTCCCGCTCCCTGGTGCTAGTCTTTTCAGTGCTGCTTTTCATTTCCTCGAATTGGAGATGAAATCAGAGCCAGATAGCTTAATCACAGCACACGTCAGCTCTTGTCCTTCCTCATTTTTCACTTCATTTAATGTGATTACGCTAAATTAAATTAATTGATTAAATTAAATCCAGCTTCATATCCGTCAATACATCCCTCTCTCTCGACAGATCCCTCGCTCATTCAGTTGCATTAGTAATTGAGTCAGAGAACTTGAGTACTCATTTTTACATTTGAGTCATTTAGCAGACGCTCTTATCCAGAGTGACTTACTGTAAGTAGTGAGTGCATAAATTTTTATACTTTTTCATACTGGTCCCCCGTGGGAATTGAACCCACAATCGTGGTGTTGCAAGCACCATTCTCTACCAACTGAGCCACATGGGACACAAACCGGTCGTTACGAAACCAGCTGCACAATCTCTCTAGACATGGAAGTTTGTCAGCTTGTCTCACATCTTCCTGTCTAAAAGTCTCTTGTTTGTTTGTTTGAATATCATGGAGGCCTAACAGATACCTTATTTACATAAGTATTCAGACCCTTTGCTATGAGACTCAAAATTGAGCTCAGGTGCATCCTGTTTCCATTGATCATCCTTGAGATGTTTCTCCAATTTGATTGGAGTCCACCTGTGGTAAATTCAATTGATTGGACATGATCTGGAAAGGCACCCACATATCTATATAAGGTCCCACAGTTGACAGTGCATGTCAGAGCAAAAACCAAGCCATGAGGTCGAAGGAATTGTCCGTAGAGCTCCAAGACAGGATTGTGTCGAGGCACAGATCTGGGGAAGAGTACCAAAACATGTCTGCCACATTGAAGGTCCCCAAGAACACAGTGGCCTCCAACATTCTTAAATGGAAGAAGTTGGGAACCACGAAGACTTCCTAGAGCTGGCCGCCCGGCCAAACTGGGCAATCGGGGGAGAAGGGCCTTGGTCAGGGAGGTGACCAAGAACCCGATGGTCACTCTGACAGAGCTCTAGAGTTCCTCTGTGGAGATGGGAGAACCTTCCAGAAGGACAACCATCTCTGCAGCACTCCACCAATCAGGCCTTTATGGTATAGTGGCCAGACGGAAGCCACTCCTCAGTAAAAGGCACATGACAGCCCGCTTGGAGTTTGCCAAAAAGCCCCTAAAGGACAAGATTCTCTGGTCTGATGAAACCAAGATTGAACTCTTTGGCCTGAATGCCAAGCGTCACATCTGGAGGAAATCTGGCACCATCCCTACGGTGAAGCATGGTGGTGGCAGCATCATGCTGTGGGTATGTTTTTCAGCTGCAGGGACTGGGAGACTAGTCAGGATCGAGGGAAAGATGAACGGAGCAAAGTACAGAGAGATCCTTGATGAAAACCTGCTCCAGAGCATTCAGGACCTCAGACTGGGGCAATGGTTCACCTTCCAACAGGACAACGACCCTAAGCACACAGCCAAGACAACACAGCAGTGGGTTCGGGACAAGTCTCAATGTCCTTGAGTGGCCCATCCAGAGCCCGGTGAGACCTGAAAATAGCTGTGACACTCCCCATCCAACCTGACAGAGCTTGAGAGGATCTGCAGAGAAGAATGGGAGAAACACCCCAAATACAGGTGTGCCAAGCTTGTAGCGTCATACCCAAGAAGATTTGAGGCTGTAATCGCTGCCAAAGGTGCTTCAACAAAGGACATTTACATTTTACATTTAAGTCATTTAGCAGACGCTCTTATCCAGAGCGACATACAAATTGGTGCAAAGTACTGAGTAAAGGGTCTGAATACTTATGTAAATGTTTTATTTCCGGGGGGGTTTTCTATACATTTGCAAAAATTTCAAGAAATCTGTTTTTGAATAAGGCTGTAACGTAACAAAATGTGGAAAAGGTCAAGGGGTCTGAATACTTTCCAAATGCACTGGATATTATTCATTTTGATTGACATGTAGGGGCAACTTCACAGTGTGCCTTAACACTAGGCTTAGAACGAAGATAAGTATATTATAAACAACTACAGACCGACAAAGCTGCTACTAGGAGCTGTTGAAGTGGACAAGACACAGTGCCACAGTATTTAATGCCCAGTAGGGTTACCATAGATGGACTGAGCTCCTCTATGGCCTTGTCTTCATCTAGCCAGCCACACACACACACTGTGATGGTTTACCTCAACAGACAGAAAGTGGAAATGTAATTAGGGCAGGATAATCTTCCTGTCCTCTTTTCAATACAACAAACGTTCTCTTCATTTGTACAGACAGACAATACTACATTTTATAAAAGGCTTGAATGGAGACAGTTTATTCAATCACAACAAATAGATTCTTGCCTTGGCTGTATACAAATGTTTATTCTGCCAGAATTGACGAGCAGAAAGAGCCTTTATGCAACAGGTTGTTTTTCATCATACTCTTCTTGAGACACTGCTTTGAGTGCCTCTTTGTGAATAGCTATGCTCTCACCATTAGCTAGCCATTGGCGCTTCAGAGTTAACCGCTAGCTAGCTTGCTAGTGCTAGCTAGGTACCAACACAAGTCATCTGCAGCTTGGGCCATCATGACGTAGATTGGTTGAATATGGAGTCACTCTTATCTAATAGACATACAAACTATATCATACCAGCCCACATCTTGCAATCCTTCAGAATTGGTTGTGATTGATAGTACACCCTCCTACTGTCATGGTTCATATTGAATGATCACTGATTATATACTGTATTGACATGGTAGTAGGCCTGACGTTTTGGTTTCATGGTCATTTAGAGGATGTTACATTAGATACAGACCGATCCAATACACAATCTACTGATTTTAATGCAGAATGTAGGTCAATTGGAGCAGGACATTTTATTACACTATGTCCCAATGATATGCTCTCCATAAACCTCACAAACTAACACACCTGGACAGGACCACTGGGATGGAAAAGATGGAGGGTCCCATTTTAAGTTATACTGTGTTTTCTGCACCATCAAAAATGTCACCTTCAGTTGAGCTGAGTGATTGACACGTCGTCTTCTCTGCAGGGGCTGATCAAGATCAGAGGGGACCGCTGCTGGAGGGACCTTACGTGCATGGACTACCACTACGAGGTCTGTGTGTGTCTCTGTGCGTGTGTGTGTGTGTGTGTGTGTGTGCTCAGTGCAGTACAGTTCCCTCAATCCTTGTGGGCCGTGCTTGTTGGCATCTTGTCGTCAGGGCTTTCCCATGGCCTGTGCTGTACTGGGTCGTGCAGAGTTCAGGCCATGGCAGATGATTCTTATCAATCGCCTGTTGTCCCTAACTGGGTTAAACTAATCACTTTATTATCTATCTTCCTGTGCCACACCATTGGATCGACTGCTCCTGTCTGGCTGGCCGAGGACAGACCAGTGCTTCCCCAAGCTAGATATTCTCCCCAGGCTAAACAAGAAGCTTACACATACACCTAAACGTTCGATTGAAACCGACTGAGGCAATGGTTTAAGACTTGGTCCTGGATAAGAAATATTAGTTCTGTTTACGTAGTGGGTGACAATACATTTCTTAAAACGTATGATAGGATACAGCTCAGAAAAACATATTGGGAACCACTGTCTGCCACAACGGCTGCTAGACAAGCCTCATGTTGGGTTTTCTCCATAGGAAGGGAGAACACAGTACTGTGTCATTTCTAGACTATAAAGCACACAGCTGGGAGATGAGGCGGGATGAAGCATTTTGTCTAATGACAGAGACCAGGAATACACCATGTCTCCCTGGAGTCTGACTGACTATGGTTTTTTATGGCCTTGGAAAAAGTCCCCGAAAGGTCTACTGTCCTTAGGCTGGACTGCACTGATGCATACATACTGTACTGACATGCTCTGTCTGGGTAGAACTTACCCGCAGATCTATGATCAGCTTCCCCTCACCAAATCCTAACCTTAACCATCAAGGGGAGGACACGTTAAACTGACCTTGGATCGATGTTCATGGGCAACGTCATCCTACTCCACTCTCTAACCAACTACAAAGATTTTTAAGAGACTAATATTGACACTAGGAACCTCTCTTCATTGTACAGTATAGGAGGTTTCACTTCACTGCACTATACATGTTTTAGCATATGACAAACCCATGCTTAGTCTGTTAGCCTTGTCCAGCACTGCTCCTCTTTGCTCTGTTTACAAGCACACCCGCGATAACATCTGCTAAACACGTGTATGTGACAAATAAAATTGGATTTGATTAGATTTGTTTGCCTGCTGGGTGGATTTCCCATTAAATGGGAAACATGGTTATTTTCTTTGGTCAATACGACTCCCTCTTTGATTTCTTTATGCCTGCCGTTTTAAGACCCTGCCTTTAGCAAGTTATAGGCCATAAAGAGTCATGATATAAGGAACAGACCAGTTGATTGGAGTTAACTGTGTGTTCAATGGCCTAATTTGCTGTCCTATAAGGGGGACAGACAGGGTGGGTGAAACATTGAACATACATTTAAAAGTCTAACTGGTCTAGCATGGCTTCCAATTTGTGGCCATGATTTTTTGATTTATGTTCCGTATTTGTGGGTTAGTGTTTGTCTTTGGCTGTTTGTTCATGTGTTTTTAAGTGGGTAAGTCTGTCCATGTTAATTTGTGTCCGTGTTAATTTGTCACTCCTCTAACTTATCAGTATTGTCATAATTGTTGCCTTTAAATTTTACCTCACCCCCTTACCATCTCCCTCTCTAAACCCTGTTAACTCAAAGGGACCTCTGTCAATGGACCATCACACCTATCTGAGAGAGTCTGCTGAGAAACAGGGGCCCATTGAGCCCCCTGTTACAGATACATCAGCCTACATTGTCAGGGCTTCACTTGGAGGCAAATGGGTTTCTGGCAGCAGTGGTGGTCAGCCAAGTTAACCTGTATGGATCAGAGACTGTTAATGATCGCCTTGTAGAATTTGACAAAAAGTGTTAAAATAAAGGAAACATTCCAATAGTGTTTGTGTTCAACCTGGATGTCCATGTTGTTTAACCTGGGGTTATGGAAAAGCATATATGGGAGCCTGAGGAATCCGACTCCGTACCTCCATGCAGGCAGACAGGCCCATATCCCCTTCTAAACATTGACCTGCCAGCTCCAAACCTGTCAACACCCCCAGGGGTAAAGCAGATTTACATTTCACCCACCGGAAGCCAAGGGCGCCAGGCAAGGTTTACCTGCCCCCCCCCCTTGACCCTAACACACTGCTCCCTTTCAGCCTCCAATCTCTCAACTCACGGCAGGGCCACCCAGTGCAATGCATCCTGGGTAAGAAGTCTGCAGAGGCTATATGAGGCTGGCTGAGGGGGTTGGTGGGTGTTTAGTTTGTGTTAGTTTGTTTGCTGTGTGCATGCTGGGGTATGTTTGTCTCTCTCTCTCTCTCTCTCTCTCTCTCTCTCTCTCTCGCTCTCGCTCTCGCTCTCGCTCTCGCCGCTCTCGCTCTCTCCGCTCTCGCTCCGGCTCTCGCTCCGCTCTCGCTCTCGCTCGCGCTCGCTCTCCCGCTCTCGCTCTCGCTCTGCTCTCGCTCTCGCTCTCGCTCTCGCTCTCGCTCTCGCTCTCGCTCTCTCTACCTCTCTCTCTCTCTCTACCTCTGCACTGAAAGAGCTCTCTCAGGACATTTCTAAAATAGGCAGTAGCTTTACTTAGCCCTGGAAACCTTCCTGAAGGTGTGGCGTTATAATTGTACACTGTTTCCCCACGCCATTCTGTTCCATGGTTTTATGCCAAAACAATGAGGGGAAAAAAACGTATTTTCAGCTATTTTACATTTATGATCAGCTACATTTCATGTTTGGCACAAGCTGTCATTTGGGCAATCATTGTAGCCAGTGGGAAAGCTGGTAGGGATGTTAAGTTACACAGTATCTCACTGCCATTGATCACCATGCAAATGGAGTCATTGGAGTGACACCAGGTAAATCCATGCAAACATAGAGGTCATTCAGTGTTATGTGGGATGATCTGCACTTTCATTAGCTTATCTGTACCATTAGATGCAAACACACACCTTAACACTCATGCTATGGCAATAACCTATCTTCCCTTTGTCTCTATCCCTTTGTCATTGCTCATATTTGAGTATCGATATGGTTATTTTCAAACTGAGACATATTGATTTTTCCTTGACCTGGAAGTACTCATGTCGTAACCTCTGTGACGCCTGCGGTTGTGCTCTCCCTGGGTGTCAATCTGTGGTCCTCTCTGGCTCATCCCAGTTCTGTGGTTGATTGTGGTGGGTTAGATAGCCCCTCTCTCCAGGCCCCAAAATAAAGGAGTGAAGGTACTGACTCCCAGCTCCCCTCTGTAATGCCATCTCTGGAGATGTTCTGGAGAGTACTGTTGCTAACCACACGGTGCAATGCCTTGGTGTGTGTGTGTGTGTGTGTGCCTGCCTGTCTCCATCTGTCTGTATTCTGATTCTCTTTCTCCCTCCAGACTCAGCCGGTGCCAAACCCCATGTCATACTATATGCACCAATCCCCATGGTGGTTCCATCGCTTCGAGGTTCTGTCCAATCACTTCATCGAGCTCATCGTCCCTCTCTTCACCTTCCTGGGGCGACGCATGTGCATGGTCAACGGGACGCTGCAGATAGTCTTCCAGGTGAGTTGACGGTAGAAACTGATTTGAGGTCAGTTTTGTTTTTCCCTATAGTGGTGGAGGCTAGGATTTTGGGAGGGTAACTGATCCCAGATCTGTGCCAAAGAATAAGAATTCCTGGAGTAGCTCTGACATCACATTGCCACCTGGTGGAACCATTGGTGCATGACAGCGGTTTTATGGCAACTGCAGTCATCAGTTTGATGAATGGAGTGTTATTCAGAGCCAGCTATAATTGAATGAATACAGGAAATCAGGACTTTCCCCGCTGCAGTATGCTGAACTATTAGCCAAAGTAGATGATCCTCATCGATTATATCTTTCTGGAAGTACCTTTGGAGGAATCTAAACACTACTCCTTGTCTTTTCTCCCCATCTACTCTCTCCTCCTTCTCTACCCTCCGTTTCTCCTCTACCCTCCGTCGCTCCTCCTCCACCCTCTCCTCCCTCTTCTAGGTGACTCTGATAGTGAGTGGGAACCTGAGCTTCCTCAACTGGCTGACCATAGTTCCCAGTCTGGCCTGTTTTGACGATGCATCTATGGGGTTCCTGTTCTCGTCTGGCCGAGGGGCCAAGCAAGCTGTACTGGACCTCCAGGCTGAGGAGGCTGCAGGACGGACCCCCAAACCCACCAGGGGTACCTCCTAAACAGACATGATTTCTCCTAAACGAGCCTAACCTGTTATCCATCATTCTGGGTATTTAGTATTCTCCTGGATTTCTGGGTATTTATTTTCAGCCAGTTGGTGTTACAGAGGCCCTGTTATCCTGTCTGGGTGTTTTATGATTGGGACTAATGATGGCAGGCAGAGAGAGGGAAAGGAGGTATTACACCAGCCTTTAACATGACTACCGCTCTACTGGGTAGGCCCGACTGCTCTCTGTGTGTGTGTGTGTGTGTGTGTGTGTGTGTGTATGGGTTCCCCTTTCCCACGTGCCTAGCTTAGCTGTGTGTGTGCATTTACAACCCCTAAGAGCAGTGATTGAGTGGGTCCACATGGGCACCCTCGCTGCCACCTCCACTCCCCACCCTCCAATCTCGATCTCCAACACCGACATCTGGCTGTAGGCACATCTGGAGCAGGCTAGCAGGCTATAGGGCCTTGACAGATGGTAGACAACACCAGGGTGCTGGCAGGGGGTATTAGGCATTACTAATCACACATTACCAATGTGACTGGGTGCCTGGCAGTTGGCACATGAACATAAAGGAAAGAGTTTACGATTTGGACATGATGGGAGGAGTATGGATTAGTGCTGGGACAGCTGAGGAGAGGGAGGAGGGAATGGAACGACAGAGAGACAGCTGGAGATGGCGTGGAAGAGAGTGATAGAGAGAGAGAGGAAGAGAGAGAAAGTTAGAAAGTGAGTGAGTGAGGAAGGAATGCCCATGTGGTGTGTAATAGCAGGAATAGGGTCTAGCTAATTGGTCTCCCAGGAATTGCTAATGGCTTTAGTTTTATGTTGGGTAATATCTGCTAAGTGGGCCTAAAATTCTCTATCTGCACTATGGCTGCTTTTTAGCATTTCTTTTGGTCATAAAAGTCAATTCTTTAAGTCAAACAACAGGTATAGTTCTGATGGATGGTTTTAACATGTGTGGGACGGGTTGGCATTTCAATCTGAGACAGGTAGTAGGGATTTGGAGCTGTCAGCTCCTTCAGTTGTCAGTGGCTAAATGCCTCATGACCTCATAGGCTAAGCCCCTCTCTCTGGCTACTGCCAGAGGGATCTTGAGTTCCACACACACAGGCACACACTTCCTCCTTTTTTTCATCTCCATCCTATGTCCTTCTAGGTATGCTTATTCGTCGAGTGGTGAATGTGGCTCTGGGCATTCTGATTGGCTACCTGAGTTTTCCTGTGGTGCTGAACCTGCTGAGCTCCAAACAGGTGATGAACACGTCGTTCGACCCACTCCGCATCGTCAACACCTACGGGGCCTTCGGCAGGTATCATTCTCCTCTTCCTCTCTCTTTTTATTTCAACACTTTCTACATCTCTCCACTTGATCAGTCCTAACTGCCACATCCTATCATTCTATTCTTCTCTGGTCCTCTCTCCTTTTCTCTACTCTCTGCCATCCTTTTAAACTTTCCCTCTCTCCCTCTCCCTCTCGCCCTCTCTCTCTCCCTTCCTCCCTCTCTGTGCAGTATCACTAAGGAGCGGACTGAGGTGATTCTGCAGGGTACTCTGAATGCGGACCCTAAGGACCCAGAGGCTGTGTGGGAGGAGTACCAGTTCCTTTGTAAGCCAGGGGACCTGACCCGACGCCCATGCCTCATCTCCCCCTACCACTACAGGCTCGACTGGCTCATGTGGTTCGCCGCCTTCCAGGTACAGTCAGTCTGGGACTTAGCAAAGACCTTTGAACTATTGTACACGGCTCTAACTTGACATAAGAATCAGGGATTCTGTTTAATTTGTTTTACTGTTTGTTGGTTTTGTGGGACATTCATGCCTTGGATGTGTGCGTCTCCATCCCTGTCCAAAGTGCCAGCCCCACAAACAATGATCCCAATTGCCAACAAGCGGCGATTAACAGGGCTGTAAGATACTTACAGCAAATACCCACTGGGGGCGCACTAGTTTACATGTAATATTACTTAAGTATTTCCCTTATGAAACACTATTGAGTGTCTCATTGGTTAAAAGCTGGCTAACTCTGTGTCCCCATGGTCTCAGTCTGGACCCAGAACTACCTGCTCTGAGTAATTTCCTCTGTCTGGGCTAGCGGCCCACACTATTCTCAACTCCTGCTACAGCTCTCTCAGGTGTAGTTCTGGCCAGAGACTCGACCGTGTGGCTCGCTGTTTTATTGTCCCCTTCTCAGGGCATAGGGTTTCCCACTGGTTTACATCCAATCCCAGAACCAAGAAAAACCCAGTCAGACATTTTGGCAAGAGGGGGAAGGTTTATTATGTTGCAGATCGGCTCAATATCTGCTCAAAAGTTTGGAATGGTAGACTGCTTCAGATTGAGACGTCTTTGTTCGATATGACAGTTGATCTTTCACTCAAATGTCCCCGGTTTTTCTCTCATCTTCAGCACACCCTCTTTCTCCATGTATTTAACCCTCCTCTCTTACATCTTCTCTATCTCCTTCTCTCTCACTTTGTCAGACCTATGAGCAGAGTGAGTGGGTGATCCACATAGCAGGCAGACTGTTGGCCAACGACACATCAGTCCTTTCACTGATGGAATACAACCCGTTCCAGGGCAGAGACAACCCCAGGTACACTGACATTGACTAACACAGAGGATAATGGTAGCCCTTTGTTTTAAAGCCCATAAACCAAGTACTCCACTACATGATAAAAAATGAAGATAAAGTAAATCAGTTTGATACGTACTATGTGTGAGTTTCTGTAGTACATACATTTCATATGATTAAAATGGGCAGAAGTTGCCGTTGGAGACAGCTGCATTGAAGGCATAACCGATCTCAGCTGTGCTGTGCTGAGGCAGAATGGAAGTGGAAGGTTGTGTGTACGTTAGAATACATGCAAGCCTCACGTTCTCTTTAAATAAATAAAAGATAAGCCTTGTCCTCTAGCCCCCTCTAGTGGAATGTTTCCTCTCGAAATGAAATGTGTCCTTGTATTCTCGCTGTCAGTCACACTAACCATTCCTCTCTCTCCTCTCCCCACCCCCCTCTTCCTTCCCCAGGTGGGTCCGAGGAGAACACTTCAAGTATAGGTTCAGCCTGCCTGGCAGTGCCAGTGCTGCCCAGGGAAAATGGTGGGTGAGGAAACGTATTGGAGCCTACTTCCCCGCTGTGGATCTGGCTGCTCTCAGGGGATACTTTAAGTCCCGGAACTGGCCCCATCCTGACCTTTGACCTACTGTATGTCCAATCACACTGATGTACTCCATGAGCGATGGATGCCTGAGACACCAAGGTATCGCGCCCCCTTATAATTTGGGATCAAATACGCTATGAAAGCAAACATGTTGACATGTGGTCGGTCATTGGAGAACCCTGATATCGGGGAATTTCTGCCACTCTGAAAAAATGATATTCCATTTTTTGTTCATCTATGTTGCCTTTCTCCAGCATGTCATGTTGCCATCTACTGCATGCACTAAAGAATGACCAATCCTTCCCGTGAATAGGGACATGCCACTGTGCCACAATAGGAGAGTTGAGGGGATGACACACCGTCCATGTTGGGCTCACATTGCAAGACAGACAGACTGTATCATCATTGTGTCTTTTCATAATAAAAGGTATATTTTGGAACAATGCTAGACTTTTCATGTATTTTTGCCTTTTGTTTGGTACGCCTAGCAGGTTGTCCATCAACTGACCTAGTGGTTTAAATCATCCAATGAAAGAGGCTGAGTCCTTCCCTCAAATAAAGTGACTAGATTGACATTGCAGTGTTGTACTACATACAAATTCCCCTAACTGTTGTATGTCTTTGTGTTATGTGGATCTGATAGTGATCCAATGAATAAATGCATAAAAAGGGACTGTTCTCATCAGTGGAAGAAGTGTATCTGTCATCTTGCAGGTGTGTGTTCAGCCTACAGAGTTTGACAACCGCAACGGACAAGAACCCTGTTGAGACAATACTCCTACCAGTCCTTGCATCCCACAATGCACCTTTCTCCCAGCATGTCCATTTTTAATTGTGTTCACCTCATCACAAATACTTGAGCCACCTGCACTGTTTGTTTTCCATCATAGATGGTGTATACAGTCTGTTCAATATTGATGCCTACCTACACATAGTTTATCTGCTTAAATCTGCTGGTTTCGCTATTTGTAGGCCAAAACATTTGGTGGCACCTGTGTGCCAGAACATACACGGACCAATTCTGACCCATTCTGTGGTAAGTTATCACTGAAAGATTTGGTCAACTACCTCTGTGAAAAATTTCTTATTATTCTACCTAGTTGTGGAGGTGATGGTGTTGTTGTCTGTACAGGCAGAAGTGAGCCATCCACATGGGTGTAGCTTTACTTTGATGTGTGCAGGTCCAGACTTTGAGCATCTGCTGCCTCTAATGAGGACTGCTAGTCATGCCAGCAGGACAGGACAACCTCATGTCCCTCACACAGTCCAAGTAAGAAACACAAAGTACACGCACAAATAAGTCACAAAACATTTTCTACTGTCTCAGAAGAGAATCAAATGCACACGCACTCAAATGAATAGGACGGGTGCATAGCCTATATGAAAACTATTAGTGTAGTGACCATAATACCATCATTTTTCACAGGCATTGAATCCTGCTTTTCGTATACTTCTTGACATGTTGACATAACCATAGTAGCCTTTGTTGTTATGGCACATTAGGGGGTTGGTGTCCCATCTTACCCACACCACTAGGACAAGCAATATCTTTTAGAATTTGAATCTATAGCTGACTGGGATCAATTCTTCTCTGTATGTGAATCATTCATGAAGTGGATAGGCCACTTGTGGTTAGATAAAGTACTTGATATTAGTCACTAGGAATACTAGGACAGAACAGTATACTCCAAATGTAATGTCCACTTGAAATAAAGAGGCTGTGACTACATTTTTTTCCTGTAATTGGTCTTTGACAAGTCACAGATCTTTTCACGTCAGATGTTTTTCAGAGCTGATCTGATTGGTCAAAAGACATATTAGTGGAAAAAAAGATCCAATGCAGCTAGAGTGAGTCATACCATATACACTGAGTATACCAAACATTAGGAAAACCTTCAATGTTTTGTATACTCAGTGTATAGAGTGCCAAAGTCAGTCATAATACCCATAAAACATAGCGGTCAAACAGGGAAATGGTTCCAAATGTTTTTCCACCATTCATTTTTTCCCATTGGGGATTTTAGAAACACTTAAAGTAAGGGCTTTGTTTCATGTAGGCTTACCCTGGCGTGACGTTTTGATAACCATGTAAATCTCTGTAGGACAAGGTGACTTTTATGAATATATTCACCTGTATTTACCCCCCAAAAATGAAATGCTAATTAGCTGCTAATGTAGCTATCATAAAGAACAACAAATTCTATGATGATCTGGCAAAGGTAAGAATCGAGGCAAAGATAAGAATCTCTGGATTAACTATCTAATGTTAACTAAATGTAGTAATGAATAAATTGGCAAAATGTATTTAAATGGACAATTCTGTGAACTGTCTTGTGCAAGTTTTAAATTGACAATGCCTGTTAGCAAAGGTGTCAGCTAGAGATGATGTGCAGGAGCTTGCAGGGATTTGTAGTTTTGCGTTATGTCTACTTTGATGCTAATTAGCATTTTCAAATCTGAGAGTAAATAAAGCCGAATATATTGATAAAAGTCACCTTGTCCGGGTGAGATTTACATGGTTATCAAAACGACGCGCCAGGCTAAGCCTACACGAAAGCCCTTATTTTAAGAGTTTTTAAAATCCCCTATGGGAATGGTGGAAAAACGATTGGAACCATGACCGCTAGGTTTTATTGATATTATGTCACCTCCACTGTAGGGCTCTATATGGATCATGTTTGACTACTGTAAGGCTGCGTTTATACAGGCAGCCCAATTCTGATATTTTTCCACTAATTGGACTTTCGACCAATCAGATCAGCTCTTTTGCCCATAATTGGGCAAAAGATCAGAATTGGACTGCCAGTTAAACATAGGCAGCCCAATTCTGATATTTTTTCCACTAGTCTTTTGACTAATAAGATCAGCTCGGAAAAATATTTAATGTAAAAAAGATCAAGGCTGCGTTCAGTACGTTTTTAATGCTCTGGACCGTTCAATTGAATGGAAAAGGTGCTGTACTGAACGACCAATTGAAAAAACGGGGAGGTTGTGGGTTGGGGAACCCTGTCAGCATGGCCACTGCCCTTTATATGTCACTCTTTGCTTCAAGCCACACCCACCAAACGGGAGCAAACGTACCTCCAGAAGTGTGTTCAGTTCGCTTGAACGTTTGCTACGTTGTGGAATGGTTTGTACTGAACGACCCGTTTCCCCAGAACGTTCTTGTACGTTCTTGAACAGACTTTGAGGTACATTTTCTCCCATTTGGTGGGTATGGCGAGGTGTGGCTTGAAGCCAAGAGTGACGTATTTAAAGGGCAGTGGCCATACTGACAGCGTTCCCCAACCCACCCCCTCCCCGTTTTTCAACTGGTCGTTCAGTACAGCACCGTTTACGTTCATTGAACGTTCCAGAACATAAAAAACTTACTGAACGCAGCCAAAGTCTGTTCAAGAATGTAAAAGAACGTTTTGGAGAAATGTGTCGATCAGTAAAAACTGTTTGACCGCTAGGTTTTATTGATATTATGTCACCTCCACTGTAGGGCTCTTTATGGATCATGTTTGACTACTGTAAGGCTGCGTTTATACAGGCAGCCCAATTCTGATCTTTTTCCACTAATTGGACTTTCGACCAATCAGATCAGCTCGTTTGCCCATAATTGGGCAAAAGATCAGAATTGGACTGCCAGTTAAACAAGGGCAGTGGCCATACTGACAGCGTTCCCCAACCCACCCCCTCCCCGTTTTTCAACTGGTCGTTCAGTACAGCACCGTTTACGTTCATTGAACGTTCCAGAACATAAAAAACTTACTGAACGCAGCCAAAGTCTGTTCAAGAATGTACAAGAACGTTTTGGAGAAACGTGTCGATCAGTAAAAACGTTCAAGTGAACTGAACGCACCTCTGAATTGGGCTGCCTGTCTAAGTGCAGCCTAAGTGGTGTGGGTTGTGTGCAATTAAACTTCTTAAAGCTATAATATGTAACATTTTGCCCGACCTGACCAAATTCACATAGAAAAGTGAGTTATAGATCTGTCATTCTCTAAAAAGTGGTATATATGTTCTATGTGTGATATTTATATGCTTCCTGTTCTTAAGTTTCGTTTTTGCATCACCAGCTTCAAACAGCTGAAATGCAATATTTCACAGTGGTTTAGATGGTACTCTGATTCTCTACACCCCTCAGACTGAACTCTGGACATTGAAGCCAGTTCAACTACATTTGTTCATTGTTCCCCTCTAATCAGGCACTGATTTAGACCTGGGACACCAGGTGGGTGCAATTAATTATCAGGTAGAACAGAAAACCAGCAGGGCCAGGACCTCGTAGGGTCAGATTTTAATACCCCTGCTCTACACTACTTGCTTGTTTTGTCACATAAACTCAAATTAGGTGAACTGTTTAGAATTTTAGCAACCAGGAAATGGCGGAGCAATTTCTGCATAGTGCATCTTTAATTTAAAGAGTGACTGCCCCTAAAAACCAACTAATCCCTTTGAAAACGGCATATGTGGTGTCGATATGAGTCAGAAACCTTTATTTGAGTGTCAAAATTGACTACAAAGTGTAAATAGGATAATTTTGGTCATAAAGTCAGTCTCATCTAAAATGGATTTTGGAACCTGAGTGCGTCACAACGAGTAAATGTAGGTCGGGTTTGGAATGCAATTATGTCAACAATTCATGCCCCCTTTTGCCAAGCTCCACGTGGAAATCGCCTTTCAGCCCACTTCGCTTCCCTTCATTGAATGGGGCTCCGTTGTTTCATCGCCCTGAATGTGTTCAAAGGATCATGGCCATTTGAGACTGAAAAGCCATAGACAGATTGACCATGCCTCCACTTCGACAATGCATGCTTCCAGCAGGTTACACAGCCAACTATGGTTTGCATGCCCTGCCGTAAGACCCTACCATGCGGAATTGGTGGTTGGAGTTCATTGGTCCCCAATGTATGTTATGTTATGTATATTTTTATCAACATCACTATCATCGCTAGAATAGCTGACGTTAGCTAGCTAGCTACCTAACTACACTAATATATAAGAAAAGTATGTGGACACCCCTTCAAATTAGTGGATTCAGCTATTTCAACCACACCCGTTGCTAACAGATGTATAAAATTGAGCACACAACCATGCAATCTCCATAGACAAACATTGGCAGTAGAATGGCCTTACTGAAGAGCTCAGTGACTTTCAACGTGGCACCGTCATTGGATGCCACCTTTCCAACAAGTTACTTAGTAAAATGTCTGTCCTGCTAGAGCTGCCCCGGTAAACTGTAAGTGCTGTTATTATGAAGTGGAAACATCTAGGAGCAACAACGGCTCAGCCACGAAGTGGTAGGCCACACAAGCTCACAGAACGGGACCTGCCGAGAGCAAAAAAACAATCTGTCCTCGGTTGCAACACTCACTACCGAGTTCCAAACTGCCTCTGGAAGCAACGTCAGCACAATAACTGTTCGTCAGGAGCGTCATGAAATGGGTTTCCGTGGCCGAGCAGCCAAACACAAGCCTAAGATCACCATGTGCAATGTCAAGCGTCTGCTGGAGTAGTGTAATGTTCGCTGCCGTTGGACTCTGGAGCAGTGGAAAAGCGTTCTCTGGAGTGATTAATTACGCTTCACCATCTGGCAGACTGATGGACAAATTGGGGTTTGGCGGATGCAAGGAGAACACTATCTGAATGCATAGTGCCAACTGTAAAGTCTGGTGGAGTAGGAATAATGGTCAGGGGCTGTTTTTCATGGTTCTGGCTAGGCCTCCTGTTCCAGTGAAGGGAATTCTTAACGCTACAGAATACAATGACATTCTAGACGATTCTGTGCTTCCAACTTTGTGGCAACAGTTTGGGGAAGGCCCTTTCCTGTTTCAGCATGACAATGCCCCCATGCACAAAGCGAGGTTCATACAGAAATGGTTTGTCGAGATCTGTGTGGAAGAACTTGACTGGCCTGCACAGAGCCCTGACCTCAACCCCATGGAACACCTTTGGGATGAATTGGAACGCCGACTGCGAGCCAGGCCTAATCGCCCAACATCAGTGCCCGACCTCACTAATACTCTTGTGGCTCACAGCAGTGTTCCACAGCAGTGTTCCAACATCTAGTGGAAAGCCGTCCCAGAAGAGTGGAGGCTGTTATAGGAGCAAAGGGGAGACCAACTCCATATTAATGCCCATGATTTTGGAATGAAATGTTCAAGCATGTGTCCACATACTTTTGGTCATGTAGTGTGGCTAGCTAGCTAACGTTAGCCTTCCTCAATACGACTTGGGTTTGGTTTGGAAACATGATAACATTTCAAAAGAAGGCAAATAATTAGTAGGAAAACCTTAATGTCATGATTGTGATGTTGCCAGATAGACTTTAGATGCAGTATAACTCAAGCAATGTCTTCATATTTCCATGCCACCCATGTTTAGGGCAGAAATAAATATTGGATGCAGCTATGGTGTTACTAGCTAACTCATGTCTGATTTAAAACCGTGTACTTCTCTCTGCATTGTTGGGAAGGGCCCGTAAGTAAGTATTTCACTGTTAGTCTATACCTTTACAAAGCATGTGACAAATAAAATGTGATTTATTTGACCAACCCAGGGCCATAGCAAAACATGTCAGTTGTTTGCATAGTGTAACCCCGTTATCGGCCAGAATCCAATCCAATCTGGAGCCAGTCAATCTAGATCTGTAAAACATAGAATTAGCTTCAAATGAGTTTACGTTATTTCTCGAGCTATGTTTATAATTGAGGGATAATGACAATCGTTTACCCTGTTTTTCTGTTAGACAAAGTGCACAGTTGGGTGCCAGACTGATCCCCTGGTCATGAATGGATGCCAGGACCTACCAGAAGGAGCAAAGGTGGGTATAATATTTCCAGCAATGTGATTGCAATGGTTTAGCAACCTCCGGAAATAATTCAATTAACTGTTCGGTTGCTATTTTAACAGCTTGTCAGGCAAGACCTCAGAATAAATGTAATGCGACACAAGTACCCTTGTGACACCTTGGTTGTTGCCAGTCTCCCTTCACTCCTTTGAAAAGGACACGCCATCATGAGAGCTCTGATAGTGACCCGAGTTACTGCCCTGATGACACAGACGGCTTCATAAACAACGTCAGGTAATGTGTGTTATGTGAAAAGTTGTATAAAAAAATACCCAGCTTGATAAACTAGTAGGCTAATTCCCAGCCAAGCAGATACAACTAGTAGAGTCATTTTGGTTGTGAAGTGCATTAGCAAAAAGCTTTGTCCTTAGAACAAAATGTAATTTACCACTTGACTGTCTATTATATCACCCTGTCACAGGCCCTCCCAGTCAACACAACCTCAATAGATTGCCTGCTGCAGTTGTTCGAGAGATATCCAGTTTGCAGTCGAACATGAAGCATAGAGAAGACCAGCAAGGAGGCCCTCATCAGCATCATGCAGACATGCCCTCGCTGTGAGCATTCCTATGAATGGAACAGTCAGCCACATGTTGGCAAGTATCCGGCCAGCAACCTTCACCTGTCATCGACAACAGCTTTCAAAGGCTCATCATTTGTACAAATACAGAAGTTAACCCACATTGATACATTTTGTAACCCAATTGTGAAACATAATATATGTAAACTGACATTATTTGTTGCTTATTAGATGCATATAATGTCCAGGGTATAACCTAGCCTTGTGGAATCAGCCTGACCGCTGTGTTCACCATTCTATTTCACTTCACATTTTATGATATCTGAAGTGAAATAGAAAAGTGAACGCAGCGATCAGGTTGGTACCACCAGGCTAATCATAACCACCATTGATAATGTAGTGTGTGTGTGTGACTGACTGATCGACTGACCTGTATCTTTGATGGGCCAGGAGCTGATTTATGCTGCTATGCCCATCAATGGGGCTCTGGCAAACGTCAACATAGTATCGGTTTGTGTGTCAGATATCATATATTCTAACTGCCATTGGTAATAGAACAGTAACTGTGTGTATGCATTCACAGATACCTGTATGGAGCCAGCACTTGGGAGACTTGCAAGATAATGTGAGTCCAGACTGACAGACGGGCTTGATGCTGATGTCTCTGAATAGATAGACACCTTGAACTCAGAAATACAATTAAACAAGACAAATTATTACTTTTTATTATATTTTGTTATTATTGAATCGAATGGTACTATCAATAGGGGGGGTTGGGATGGACCTGTGTTTTCTTCAAACATATCAGGCAACTCCTGTCTTAGGCTATATGGTGTCCCATACACCATACAGGAAGGGTTGACGACTGGCATGCTTAGCAAGGTAGCCCCAGCACCATCAGACAAAATGCTGATGGGTACAATATCTCTGTCGGCTGTGAATAACAACAGAAGATGAAAGACAATATTAGCACATTGTCATATCAGCAGAATACTGCTTCTACAGTATGATGTGAAGGATGGTTTATTCTACATGGAACTGTTACACTTGAAAGTTATCAAAACACTTTTAGAATGTACAGTGCATTTGGAAAGTATTCAGACCCTTTGACTTTGTCCACGTTTTGTTACGTTACAGCCTTATTCTAAAATGGATTAAATCGTTTTTTTCCCCTCAATCTACACACAATGCCCCATAATGACAAAGCAAAAACATGTTTTTAGAAATGTTTGCAAATTTATTATAAAAAAAACCCGGAAATATTACATTTACACAAGTATTCAGACCCTTTACTCAGTACTTTGTTGAAGCACCTTTGGCAGCGATTACAGCCTTGGGTCTTCTTGTGTATGACACTACAAGCTTGGCACACCTGTATTTGGGGAGTTTCTCCCATTCTTCTCTGCAGATCCTCTCAAGCTCTGTCAGGTTGGATGTGGAGTGTCGCTGGACAGCTATTTTCAGGTCTCTCCAGAGATGTTCGATCGGGTTCAAGTTTGGGCTCTGGCTGGGCCACTCAAGGACATTCAGAGACTTGTCCCGAAACCACTCCTGCTATGTCTTGACTGTGTGCTTAGGGTCATTGTCCTGTTGGAAGGTGAACCGTCTCCCCAGTCTGAGGTCCTGAGCGCTCTGGAGCAGGTTTTCATCAAGGATCTCTCTGTACTTTGCTCCGTTCATCTTTCCCTCAATCCTGACTAGTCTCCCAGTCCCTGCCGCTGAAAAACGTTACATTTACATTTACATTTACGTCATTTAACATCCCCACAGCATGATGCTGCCACCACCATGCTTCACCGTAGGGATGGTGCCAGAGTTCCTCCAGACGTGACACTTAGCATTCAGGCCAAAGAGTCCAATCTTGGTTTTATCAGACCAGAGAATCTTGTTTCTCATGGTCTGAGAGTCCTTTAGGTGCCTTTTGGCAAACTCTAAGCGGGCTGTCATGTGCCTTTTACTGAGGAGTGGCTCCGTCTGGCCATTCTACCATAAAGGGCTGATTGTTGGAGTGCTGCAGAGATTGTTGTCCTTCTGGAAGGTTCTCCCATCTCCACAGAGGAACTCTAGAGCTCTGTCAGAGGGACCATCGGGTTCTTGGTCACCTCCCTGACCAAGGCCCTTCTCCCCCGATTGCTCAGTTTGGCTGGGCAGCCAGCTCTAGGAAGAGTCTTGGTGTTTCCAAACTTCTTCCATTTAAGAATGATGGAGGCCACTGTGTTCTTGGAGACCTTCAATGAGTCAGAAATGTTTTGGTACCCTTCCCCAGATCTGTGCCTCAACACAATCCTGTCTCGGAGCTCTACGGACAATTCCTTTGATCTCATGGCTTGGTTTTTGCTCTGACACACCTTATATAGACAGGTGTGTGCCTTTCCAAATCATGTCCAATCAATTGAATTTACCACAGGTGGACTCCAATCAAGTTGTAGGATGATCAATGGAAACAGGATGCACCTGTGCTCAATTTTCGAGTCTCATACCAAAGGGTCTGAATACTTATATATTTCTGTTTAAAAAAAATGTGTAATCCATTTTAGAATGAGGCTGTAACAAAATGTGGAAAAAGTCAAGGTGTATGAATACTTTCCGAATGCACTGTATACATAAGTTAAGCATTTGCATTAATTACTTCTGTAGGCTACTCAGTATGAGAAGAGTGCCATCCTCCTGCATCTCATATCTGCCTGTAGTTGTTGAACTCTGCCTGCTGGACCCATGAGGCCAACTCTGTCATATTCAGGATGGAGAGTCATGCATTCCACCCCTCCTGCCACCTGACTGCGTCTGTCCATAACCTGTAATGCATTACATCGATGGAAAGGACTTCATCACCCACTGGAAACTTGAAGACAACCTCACCCAGAGAGCTGTGCATGTCAGTGTGTTAGACAGCCAAATCTTTCCATTTGGGAAAATAGACCATAGAAATGCCATTCTAGTTCTGGTTAGACAGCTGAAGCTCTACACACAATTGATTTTGATGTGTTAGGTCAAGTGTAGGCATACTGTCTTTATAAGCACATCAATACGATATTTACAACAATGTTTTGTCTTTGTAACACGAACACATCCATCAATTGTAATATTTTATTTTGGGGGAATGTAGTTAAACTCAAGCTGGGTGATGTTTGTGCAATGTCCACATGTAGTCTACACTACAGTCTATAGGGATAATAATTCTGGCATTTGTCTCCGTGAAAGATCTAACAGCGGATATAAGCAGAGACAAAACTAGCCAGTTATTGAATATTGTGTTGTAGGACAGCTGAGCTGACCACGTGCATTCAACTTGCAGTAGTTAATATCGTTTCTACGGTAACATGTATTTACATGTGATGAAACCTTGAAAGTCAGTTGCAAGCTACTTTCGTAGCAAGGCGTTATAAAACGAGTGTCTTATGAAACACATTCCAGACACTGGTTCTTGCTATCTTGCCATAACTGATTTGACAGAGAAATATCAGCTAGATAGGATAGCCAACTGCTATCACCAAGCTATGTTCGCTACTGTCAGCTTGGCTAAACACAAGGTCAGCGCAGGCTTTAGCCTACACACAGAACTGAATTAGCTGACCATCTTGAGATGGAGATTCAGTCACGAGGGGAGAAGTCCTCCACTTCAAAACGTTGTTCTCTCCATAGCAAAGCTAGCTTAGCTTACCTCGCTGTCACTAAGTTACATTTCATAATGATCATTGATGAAAACTAGGCCAGATCAGGAAGTTCAGTCGCCCTTAAAGTAGTCTGACAAAGTAAAGTGAGTTTCAAGAAGAAAACAACTGGCTGGGAAAATGCAACTATCCCGTTTTTGTTATTTTTTTGTTTTATTTTTTATTTTTATATTTTTGGGGGGGAATGGATCAGCTTAATATTGCAGATAGATTGTATCTTATATCAATGTAATTGTCTGCATCACTTCCAATCCCCCATGTTTAAATTTTTTTTTTTTTTAATTTTTATATATATACTCCCCTTTATTACTTTTCAACCCCACCATCCTTTCCCTACTTGGAGTAAATTAGTGAACAACAATGCCCAGGCCTCTACTTCCGGTCTATACTTACTATCTACACCTTATGGACAGTTACTTTTACAATAATTCTATTATATATATATATATATATATATATATTATTTTTTTATTTTTTATTTTTTTTGCTCCTGAACTTCTTCTACTCTCAACCTCTCCGATCGTTTTCATGATGTCCATCCGGTTTGCTTCTATATGCCATATCTTTCTAACTGTGCTCTTTCCCAAAAGCTCCCAACATACAACCTATATACTTATTATGGACACAGTATGCTTTACATTATTAGCTATCTTTGTTATTATTTGTTGTTATTTGTTATTAGTCCCATCCTTCAACTCTATTCAATACCTCCCATCTATCTCTTAACACCATCCATATAGGATTTCTATTTGCCATATATATTTCAACCGTACTGTGATGTTTTACAAAAGTTCTGAACCTTTCTATTCTCATTGCTTCTACAGATTGTGAATTAAAAATAAACAGTTTTGCTAAAAGTATTATTATATTATTGATTGATTGACTATGACTTTTCAGATCACCCAGTAATGCTATCTGCAAGGTTAGTTCCAGGTAAATATTGCAATCCTTTAGCCATTCCTGGACCTGTGTCCAAAAACAAGCTACAAATGGACAGAACCAAAACAAATGATCTAATGATTCTGTCTCTTCACAGCAAAATCTGCAGAGCTGGGAAGATTGTATCCCCCATATAAATAACATTCTATTGGTAGCAAGGATTTTATATAATAATTTAAATTGAAAGATTCTAATTTTTTAATCCGGTGTCGTTTTGCGTGTCAGTTCATAAACACTATGCCATGGGATCGGTACATCAAAGATCTCTTCCCAACTATTTTGCAATCTATATGGGACGGCTGTCAATCCTTTGGTCCTTAAGTGAAACTGATATATTTTTTTATTTATCACAGTTTTCCTTAACCAATTATGTTCTTTAATGCAAGGCCGACAGACAAGTTCCTTACTTTCTCCCCCTTCCACTTTCCTCTTCCATTTCCTCTTCCGTTTTTGTTTCAGCTTTACATAACTGTCTATGAAAGATATACAGTGAGCTCCAAAAGTATTGGGACAGTGACAGATTCAGATAATTTTGTGCCCAACAGAAATTAATGGTAAATAATGTATTGTTTCATTTTTGGAGTCAGTTTTATTGTAAATAAGAATATAATGTTTCTAAACACTTCTACATGAATGTGGATGCTACCATGATTACGGATAATCCTGAATGAATCGTGAATAACAAGTGAGAAAGTTAGACACACAAATATAATACCCCCAAGACATGCTAACCTCTCACCATTACAATAACAGGGGAGGGTAGATACTTGTGCATATGTTGTGGTGGGAACCAAGCATGTGATTATCAATTTGTATTTGGGGTGTTTTTGCACCTCATATAATTGTCTTACTTACAAGGCTGTCACTGACTACTGTAAACCCCAAAACAACCCACTGTATCTTTAAACGCATTAACACTCCCACAAGTAGTAGCGACGCTCCCCTGCTACGCGCAATGGGCACTATACGCCGTAGTGTCCTACTATCGGTGTGAACCGTGCGCGCCACGGTTTGTAGACGTAGTGCTATAGGGGAGGGAGAGAGAGCGAGAGAGAGCTGTCAAGAGTCTGTTTAGATTTCTACATCAGCACAGTTTGAGCTGGCAGGGGATTTACTCACCAATTTTCAACGGACTCGCACATGCGCCAATCATATAAATCGACGCGGATATGTAGCCTACAGTCATGATTTTTATGCACAGGTGAAAAGTAATGTTTTTCTTATCATAGATTTTCCAAAGAACAGAGGATAGTGATATAGTGTCAGATCAGTGAACATCATATTTATAGCCTAGTTATTGCACAAATAATTATAGACAACACGCGGGAACACCCTTAAAAGTGAACCATGTCCAGGAAAAAGACCGTGAAAGGCAAGGGGAGCTCCAAAAGCCCTACTTCATCTCCGAACAACAGCAAAGACAGCGGGAAAAGTGGGAGTGGGATCGGAGCTGCGGCCCCATCCAACGGAGTGGTGTATCCGAGCCGCCCCTCGCTCAGCAACAGCGGGGAGTTTTATGATATCGCTTTTAAGGTAATACTTTTTACGCACACCATATTGTCAATATTCTCCGATCTCCAGTTGGTCAAATCAGTCTCAAATGGGCTACTTCAATGTTGATGTTCCTCGCAGGCTATAGTGACAGGTACATATATGCTATTCCTTCAGGTCTGTCCAGTGACATGGTCTCAGGGCAATTCGTATTTTTCTGTATGTAAATCTGTGACACTCCAATTAATTACATTATGAATGGAATAGCCGTCGTATAATATCATACGAATTATAGGATTTATAGTATCATACATCTTACCCGGTTGTACAATAGCATACGAATTGGATGAAGTACTCTTCGTCTTGGAGGACGTATAGTATTATACATCTTTCTCTGAGACCAGGTTGCTTGTTCCGTGTAATAACAAGGGAGAATTTAGGTTGGCGGTTAAGGACCTAAACTGAAGGTGACCTAAAAATAAATAATGCACCCCTCCCCAAGTCAAACATATTTTCACATGACCCTCCCCTTGTTCTGTAAAACATTTTTTATGGTTTGCGTTTTCAACACCACAATAAATAGTCAATCTCGACAAACAGAAAATACATCCCTCCCTAATATGTAGGCCTACCCAGTATCAAAGACTTGGCTTGACAATCTCCAAATGTCATTACACTTTTTGGTGTTTTGTAACAGATGTCTCTTTCCAGTCATCAAATGGCCACTGCACCATTTGGATTGATTGATTTTATTTGTCAGTAAAATAAAATAAAATACAAATTGTATTTGTCACATGCGATGTGAAATGCTTACTTACAAGCCCTTAACCAACAATGCTGTTCAAGAAAAAGAGTTAAGAAAATATTTACTAAATAAACTAAAGAAAAAAATGAAATAAAAAGTAACACAATAAAATAACAATACCAAGACTATATACAGGGGTTACCGGTACCGAGTCAATGTGCGGGGGTACAGGTTAGTCAACGTAATTTGTACATGTAGGTAGGGGTAAAGTGACTATGTATAGATAAACAGCGAGTAGCAGCAGTGTAAAATCAAAGGGGGGGGGGGGGTCAAAGTGAATAGTCCAGGTGGCCGTTTCATTAATTGTTCAACAGTCTAATGGCTTGGGGGTAGAAGCTGTTAAGGATCCTTTTGGACCGAGACTTGGCGCTCCGGTACCGCTTGCCGTGCGGTAGCAGAGAGAACAGTCTATGACTTGCGTGACTGGAGTCTTTGACAATTTTTTGGGCCTGCCTCTGATGCCGAGCAGTTGCCATACCAGGCGGTGATGCAACCGGTCAGGATGCTCTCGATGGTGCAGTTGTAGAACTTTTTGAGGATCTAGGGACCCATGTCAAATCTTTTCAGTCTCCTGAGGGGGAGACCTCTTCACGACCATGTTGGTGTGTTTGGACCATGATAGTTTGTTGGTGATGTGGACACCAAGGAACTTGAAACTCTTGACCCGCTCCACTACAGCCCCGTCAATGTGAATAGAGACATGTTCGGCCCTCCTTTTCCTGTAGTCCACAATCATCTCCTTTGTCTTGCTCAAGTTGAGGGAGAGGTTGTTGTCCTGCCACCACACTGCCAGGTCTCTGACCTCCCTATAGGCTGTCTCATCGTTGTCGGTGATCAGGCCTACCACTGTTGTTTCGTCAGCAAACTTAATGAAGGTGTTGGAGTCGTGCTTGGCCACGCAGTCATGGGTGAACAGGGAGTACAGGAGGGGACTAAGCATGCACCCCTGAGGGGCCCCCGTGTTGAGGATCAGCGTGGCAGATGTGTTGTTGCCTACCCTTACCACTTGTGGGCGGCCCATCAGGAAGTCCAGGATCCAGTTGCAGAGGGAGGTGTTTAGTCCCAGGGTCCTTAGCTTAGTGATGTGCTTTTTGGGCACTATGGTGTTGAACGCTGAGCTGTAGTCAATGAACAGCATTCTCACATAGGTGTTCTTTTGTCCAGGTGGGAAAGGGCAGTGTGGAGTGTGATTGAGATTGCGTCATCTGTGAATCTGTTGGGGCGGTATGCGAATTGGAGTTGGTCTAGGGTTTCCGGGATGATGGTGTTGATGTGAGCAATGACCAGCCTTTCAAAGCACTTCATGGCTACCTACGTGAGTGCAACGGGGCGGTAGTCATTTAGGCAGGTTACCTTCACTTTCTTGGGCACAGGGATTATGGTGGTCTGCTTGAAACATGTAGGTATTACAGACTCGGTCAGGGAGAGGTTGAAAATGTCAGTGAAGACATTTGCTAGTTGGTCCGTGCATGCTCTGAGTACACATCCTGGTAATCCGTCTGGCCCCGCGGCCTTGTGAATGTTGACCTGTTTAAAGGTCTTGCTCACATCGACTACGGAGAGCGTGATCACACAGTCCAGAACAGCTGGTGCTCTCATGCATGCTTCAGTGTTGCTTGTCTCGAAGCGAGCATAAAAGGCATTTAGCTCGTCTGGTAGGCTCGCGTTACTGGGCAGATCGTGGTTGGGTTTCCCTTTGTAGTCCGTAATAGTTTGCAAGCCCTGCCACATCCGACGAGCGTCAGAGCTGGTGTAGTATGATTCAATCTTAGTCCTATATTGACGCTTTGCCTGTTTGATGGTTCGTCTGAGGGCATAGCAGGATTTCATATAAGTGTCCGGTTTAGTGTCCCGTTCCTTGAAAGCGGAAGCTCTAGCTTTTAGCTCGGTGTGGATGTTGCCTGTAATCCATGGCTTCTGGTTAGGATATGTACGTACGGTCATTGTGGGGACTACGTCATCAATGCACTTATTGATGAAGCCGGTGACTGAGGTGGTATACTCCTCAATGCCATTGGATGAATCCCAGAACATATTCCAGTCTGTGCTAGCAAAACAGTCCTGTAGCATCCACGTCATCTGACCACTTCCGTATTGAGCGAGTCACTGGTACTTCCTGCTTTAGTTTATGCTTGTAAGCAGCAATCCGGAGGATAGAATTATGGTCAGATTTGCCAAATGGAGGGCGAGGGAGAGCTTTGTATGCATCTCTGTGTGTGGAGTAAAGGTGGACTAGAGTTTTTTTCCCCTCTCTCCTTATTAATTAGTGAACTTAATTAATCAATCAAGTACAAGGGGTGGAGCGAAATCCCGCAGAGACCCGACCCTCCGTGGAATCAGTTTGACACGTGGCCTACATGATGAGATGATTATGTTCAAAAGTGTGAGATTATTTTTATTTGTCAAACAGCAGCCAAGCATTGATCATCATGTCACCAGAATAAGACCCTCGACACTTACTGAAAGGAGCATCAAGCTCATCACCGTGCACTTTCACCACCCTGTCAAGTTCATCATTTGTTTCATCTGTAGCCTAATAAACGACATGCTTTCCCGAGTCGTAGTGGAAGGACCACACAACATATCATTGCGTGTCCAAATTTACTTCGATATAGGGGATATAGTACTGGGCGGTACACCATATTTTACTAGGCCTATTCCTGGTTGCTAAAATTCTAATAATTCTCAGAATTTCAGTTTGTGACGAAACAAGCAGTCATTGTGTAGAGAATTATTTTACCATCTAAACCGCTGTGAAATATATTTTCCATAACTAAGAAGTATTGTCTTTCAGCTGTTTGAAGGTGGTGTACAATACAGAAAGTAAAAGACGCAAAAACAAAACTTAAGAATGGGAAACATAAATGGTGTACATAGAACAGATCTACCGCTTCTTAGACTTGCTTTCAATGAGAATGGTTGCCAAAAAAGTTACAATGTAGCTTTAATGTAGCCAAAGATTATAGGGTCCCTTTAGGAAACACTGACCAACACTTTGGTTCCTACCCTGTCACAATAACTCCTCCCTGTCATGTCAAACAACACTGTATTCAAAGTGCCCACTATTATATGATATTATTAATTTAAGTGTCTTACACCTAAAGTATTTCACCCCCCTTGGCATTTTTCCTATTTTGTTGCCTTACAACCTGGAATTAAAATTGATTTTTGGGGGGTTTGTATCATTTGATTTACACAACATGCCTACCACTTTGAAGATGCAAAATATATTTTTTGTGAAACAAACAAGAAATAACACAAAAAAACTGAAAACTTGAGCGTGCATAACTATACACCCCCCCAAAGTCAATAATTTGTAGAGCCACCTTTTGCAGCAATTACAGCTGCAAGTCTCTTGGGGTATAAGCTTGGCACATCTAGCCACTGGGATTTTTGCCCATTCTTCAAGGCAAAACTGCTCCAGCTCCTCCAAGTTGGATGGGTTCCACTGGTGTACAGCAATCTTTAAGTCATACCACATATTCTCAATTGGATTTAGGTCTGGACTTTGACTAGGCCATTCCAAGACGTTTAAATGTTTCCCCTTAAACCATTCAAGTGTTGCTTTAGCAGTATGCTTAGGGTCATTGTCCTGCTGAAAGGTGAACCTCCGTCCCAGTCTCAAATCTCTGGAAGACTGAAACAGGTTTCCCTCAAGAATTTCCCTGTATTTAGCGCCATCCATCATTCCTTCAATTCTGACCAGTTTCCCAGTCCCTGCCGAAGACAAACACCACCATGCTTCACTGTGGGGATGGTGTTCTCGGGGTGATGAGAGGTGTTGGGTTTGCGCCAGACATAGTGTTTTCCTTGATGGCCAAAAAGCTCAATTTTAGTCTCATCTGACCAGAGTACCTTCTTCCATATGTTTGGGGAGTCTCCCACATGGCTTTTGGCGAACACCAAACTTATTTTGCTTATTTTTTTCTTTACGCAATGGCATTTTTTCTCGCCCCTCTTCCGTAAAACCCAGCTCTGTGGAGTGTACGGCTTAAAGTGGTCCTATGGACAGATACTCCAATCTCCACTGTGGAGCTTTGCAGCTCCTTCAGGGTTATCTTTGATCTCTTTGTTGCCTCTGATTAATGCCCTCCTTGCCTGGTCCTTGACTTTTGGTGGTCAGCTCTCTCTTGGCAGGTTTGTTGTGGTGCCATATTCTTTCCATTTTTTAATAATGGATTTAATGGTGCTCCGTGGGATGTTCAAAGTTTCTGATATGTTTTTTTATAACCCAACCCTGATCTGTACTTCTCCACAACTTTGTCCCTGACCTGTTTGGAGAGCTCTTTCGTCTTCATGGTGCTTAGTGGTGTTGCAGACTCTGGGGCCTTTCAGAACAGGTGTATATATATGTCACGATCGTCGGGAACAGAGGAGGACCAAGGCGCAGCGTGGAATGCGAACATATTTAATAAATAATGATCACACGAACAAAACAACAAAATGAAAACGTGACGTCCCTGGTTACATTCACAAACCAACACGGAACAAGAAACCACACCAAATGAATGCCTAACGGCTACCTAAGTATGACTCCCAATCAGAGACAACGAGCTACAGCCGTCTCTGATTGGGAGCCACCCTGGCCAACATAGATATACAAAACCAGAACAAACACAAACGAAAACTCACACCCTGGCTCAACATACTAGAGTCCCCAGAGCCAGGGCGTGACAGTACCCCCCCCCATAGGCGCGGACTCCGACCGCGCCAACCAAACACCACAGGGGAGGGACTGGGTGGGCACTCCGCCTTGGAGGCGTGATCCCCACTCCCTCTCTAACCCCCCAAAGTACCCCTGGTCCGGTCTGACCCTGCTGACCGGAGCTGGACTGCACACTGGTGGAGCGGATTGCTCTAGCTCCGGCGTGACGCAGCTGACCCGTGCCGAACCAGGCACCGGTGGAACAGGCACGGGCTGTGCCGTACTTACGACGCACACTACTGGCTTGGTGTGGGGAGCAGGAACGGGCCGAGCCGGGCTGACGCAAACGCACCACTGACTTGGTGCGGGGAGCAGGAGCGGGCCGGACCGGGCTGACGGGGCGCACCACTGACTTGGTGCGGGGAGCAGGAACGGGCCGAGCCGGGCTGACGAGCGCACCACTGACTTGGTGCGGGGAGCAGGAACGGGCCGAGCTGGGCTGACGAAACGCACCACTGACTTGGTGCGGGGGAGCAGGAACGGGTCGAGGCTGGGCTGACGACGCACACCACTGACTTGGTGCGGGGAGCAGGAACGGGCCGGGCCGGGCTGGCGACGCGCACCACTGACTTGGTGCGGGGAGCAGGAATGGGCCGGACCGGGCTGACGACGCGCACCACTGACTTGGAGCAGGAACGGGCCGGACCGGGCTGACGATGCGCACCACAGGTTTGGTGCGGGGAGCAGGAAAAGGCCGGGCCGGGCTGGCGACGCGCACCGTAGGCTTGGTGCGAGTGGCAGGCACAGGCCGGACCGTACTGGGAACACACACCACTGGCCCTACGCGGGGATCAGGAACAGGCCGGACCGGACTGGCAACACACCCCAGTACCTCTCCCCGTGCCTCTACATCCTCCTTCCCCCTGGTGACCAGTGACTCCCGTAACCTGGCGGCCTCCTGCTGCCCCGTCGTCCACGGCGTGAGCCCCCCCCTAAAAAATTTCTGGGCGTCTCTCCTTCCCGTGGACCAGGTCTCCATGTCTCTCGCCAGACTCTCGCCCTTCTGCTTCCAAGTCCAGCCTCTCTCTTCCTCACACAGCTTGACCCAGTCGAGGAGGCGAAGGAGATCCGCTAGAGATCTCCCAGGCGATGGCTCCTGGACACGCTGCTTGGTCCAGTCTTGGTGGTTTCTTCTGTCACGATCGTCGGGAACAGAGGAGGACCAAGGCGCAGCGTGGAATGCGAACATATTTAATAAATAATGATCACACAAACAAAACAACAAAACGAAAACGTGACGTCCCTGGTTACATTCACAAACCAACACGGAACAAGAAACCACACCAAATGAATGCCTAACGGCTACCTAAGTATGACTCCCAATCAGAGACAACGAGCTACAGCCGTCTCTGATTGGGAGCCACCCTGGACAACATACAGTGGGGAAAAAAAGTATTTAGTCAGCCACCAATTGTGCAAGTTCTCCCACTTAAAAAGATGAGAGAGGCCTGTAATTTTGATCATAGGTACACGTCAACTATGACAGACAAAATGAGAAACAAAAATCCAGAAAATCACATTGTAGGATTTTTTATGAATTTATTTGCAAATTATGGTGGAAAATAAGTATTTGGTCAATAACAAAAGTTTCTCAATACTTTGTTATATACCCTTTGTTGGCAATGACACAGGTCAAACGTTTTCTGTAAGTCTTCACAAGGTTTTCACACACTGTTGTTGGTATTTTGGCCCATGCAGATCTCCTCTAGAGCAGTGATGTTTTGGGGCTGTCGCTGGGCAACACAGACTTTCAACTCCCTCCAAAGATTTTCTATGGGGTTGAGATCTGGAGACTGGCTAGGCCACTCCAGGACCTTGAAATGCTTCTTACGAAGCCACTCCTTCGTTGCCCGGGCGGTGTGTTTGGGATCATTGTCATGCTGAAAGACCCAGCCACGTTTCATCTTCAATGCCCTTGCTGATGGAAGGAGGTTTTCACTCAAAATCTCACGATACATGGCCCCATTCATTCTTTCCTTTACACGGATCAGTCGTCCTGGTCCCTTTGCAGAAAAACAGCCCCAAAGCATGATGTTTCCACCCCCCATGCTTCACAGTAGGTATGGTGTTCTTTAGAGGCAACTCAGCATTATTTGTCCTCCAAACACAACGAGTTGAGTTTTTACCAAAAAGTTATATTTTGGTTTCATCTGACATTCTCCCCAATCCTCTTCTGGATCATCCAAATGCACTCTAGCAAACTTCATACGGGCCTGGACATGTACTGGCTTAAGCAAGGGGACACGTCTTGCACTGCAGGATTTGAGTCCCTGGCGGCGTAGTGTGATACTGATGGTAGGCTTTGTTACTTTGGTCCCAGCTCTCTGCAGGTCATTCACTAGGTCCCCCCGTGTGGTTCTGGGATTTTTGCTCACCGTTCTTGTGATCATTTTGACCCCACGGGGTGAGATCTTGCGTGGAGCCCCAGATCGAGGGAGATTATCTGTGGTCTTGTATGTCTTCCATTTCCTAATAATTGCTCCCACAGTTGATTTCTTCAAACCAAGCTGCTTACCTATTGCAGATTCAGTCTTCCCAGCCTGGTGCAGGTCTACAATTTTGTTTCTGGTGTCCTTTGACAGCTCTTTGGTCTTGGCCATAGTGGAGTTTGGAGTGTGACTGTTTGAGGTTGTGGACAGGTGTCTTTTATACTGATAACAAGTTCAAACAGGTGCCATTAATACAGGTAACGAGTGGAGGACAGAGGAGCCTCTTAAAGAAGAAGTTACAGGTCTGTGAGAGCCAGAAATCTTGCTTGTTTGTAAGTGACCAAATACTTATTTTCCAGCATAATATGCAAATAAATTCATTACAAATCCTACAATTTGATTTTCTGGATATTTTTTTCTCAATTTGTCTGTCATAGTTGACGTGTACCTATGATGAAAATTACAGGCCTCTCTCATCTTTTTAAGTGGGAGAACCTGCACAATTGGTGACTGACTAAATACTTTTTTTCCCCACTGTAGATATACAAAACCAGAACAAACACAAACGAAAACTCACACCCTGGCTCAACATACTAGAGTCCCCAGAGCCAGGGCGTGACAATATATAACTAATTCTGTGACTTCTGAAGGTAGTTGGTTGCACCAGATCTTATTTAGGGGCTTCATAGCAAAGGGGTTGAGTACATACAGTGGGGAAAAAAAGTATTTAGTCAGCCACCAATTGTGCAAGTTCTCCCACTTAAAAAGATGAGAGAGGCCTGTAATTTTCATCATAGGTACACGTCAACTATGACAGACAAAATGAGAAAAAAAATCCAGAAAATCACATTGTAGGATTTTAATGAATTTATTGGCATATGATGGTGGAAAATAAGTATTTGGTCAATAACAAAAGTTTCTCAATACTTTGTTATATACCCTTTGTTGGCAATGACACAGGTCAAACGTTTTCTGTAAGTCTTCACAAGGTTTTCACACACTGTTGCTGGTATTTTGGCCCATTCCTCCATGCAGATCTCCTCTAGAGCAGTGATGTTTTGGGGCTGTCGCTGGGCAACACAGACTTTCAACTCCCCTCCAAAGATTTTCTATGGGGTTGAGATCTGGAGACTGGCTAGGCCACTCCAGGACCTTGAAATGCTTCTTACCTAGCCACTCCTTCGTTGTCCCGGGCGGTGTGTTTGGGATCATTGTCATGCTGAATGACCCAGCCACGTTTCATCTTCAATGCCCTTGCTGATGGAAGGAGGGTTTCACTCAAAATCTCACGATACATGGCCCCATTCATTCTTTCCTTTACACGGATCAGTCGTCCTGGTCCCTTTGCAGAAAAACAGCCCCAAAGCATGATGTTTCCAACCCCATGCTTCACAGTAGGTATGGTGTTCTTTGGATGCAACTCAGCATTCTTTGTCCTCCAAACATGACGAGTTGAGTTTTTACCAAAAAGTTATATTTTGGTTTCATCTGACCATATGACATTCTCCCAATCCTCTTCTGGATCATCCAAATGCACTTCAGACGGGCCTGGACATGTACTGGCTTAAGCAGGGGGACACGTCTCGCACTGCAGGATTTGAGTCCCTGGCGGCGTAGTGTGTTACTGATGGTTGGCTTTGTTACTTTGGTCCCAGCTCTCTGTAGGTCATTCACTAGGTCCCCCGTGTGGTTCTGGGATTTTTGCTCACCGTTCTTGTGATCATTTTGACCCCACGGGGTGAGATCTTGCGTGGAGCCCCAGATCGAGGGAGATTATCAGTGGTCTTGTATGTCTTCCATTTCCTAATAATTGCTCCCACAGTTGATTTCTTCAAACCAAGCTGCTTACCTATTGCAGATTCAGTCTTCCCAGCCGGGTGCAGGTCTACAATTTTGTTTTTGGTGTCCTTTGACAGCTCTTTGGTCTTGGCCATTGTGAAGTTTGGAGTGTGACTGTTTGAGGTTGTGGACAGGTGTCTTTTATACTGATAATAAGTTCAAACAGGTGCCATTAATACAGGTAACGAATGGAGGACAGAGGAGCCTCTTAAAGAAGAAGTTACAGGTCTGTGAGAGCCAGAAATCTTGCTTGTTTGTAGGTGACCAAATACTTATTTTCCACCATAATTTGCAAATAAATTCATTAAAAATCCTACAATGGGATTTTCTGGATTTTTTTTCTCAATTTGTCTGTCATAGTTGACGTGTACCTATGATGAAAATTACAGGCCTCTCTCATCTTTTTAAGTGGGAGAACTTGCACAATTGGTGGCTGACTAAATACTTTTTTCCCCCACTGTATGCACGCACCACTTTTCTGTTATTAACTTTTTAGAATTTTTTTAAACAAGTTATTTTTTTTATTTCACTTCACCAATTTGGACTATTTTGTGTATGTCCATTACATGAAATCCAAATAAAAATCAATTTAAATTACAGGTTGTAATGCAACTAAATAGGAAAAACGCCAAGTGGGATGAATACTTTTGCAAGGCACTGTACCGGTGCCCAGACCACAGGGGCTTACAAGACACTACAAAGCAAAATAAATGTTGACAAATTATACACATACAATAGTGCTCAAAATAGCTCACGTTAACATATGTAGCTTAAGAAACAAGGTTCATGAAATCAATGATTTGCTAGTAACAGATGACAGTCATATTCTGACTATCTCTGAAACTCACTTAGATAATACCTTTGATGATACAGTGGTAGCAATACAAGGTTATATCATTTACAGAAAAGATAGAACTGCCAATGTTGGAGGTGTTGCTGTTTATATTCAGAACCACATTCCTGTGAAGATTAGAGAGGATCTCATGTTAAATACTGTTGAAGTAATATGGCTACAGGTTCATCTGCCTCACCTAAACCCATTCTGGTGGGAAGCTGCTATAGACTACCAAGTGCTAACAGTCAGTATCTGGATAACATGTGTGAAATGCTTGATAATGTATGTGATATCAATAGAGAGGTATACTTTCTGGGTGATTTAAATATTGACTGGCTTTCATCAGGCTGCCCACTCAATAGAAAGCTTCAAACTGTAACCAGTGCCTGCAACCTGGTTCAGGTTATCAGTCAACCTACCAGGGTAGTTACAAACAGTACAGGAATTAAATCATCAACATGTATTGATTGTATCTTTACTAATGCTACAGAGATTTGTTTGAAAGCAGTATCCAAATCCATTGGATGTAGTGATCACAATATAGTAGCCATATCTAGGAAAATCAAAGTTCCAAAGGCTGGGCCTAATATTGTGTATAAGAGGTCATACAATACGTTTTGTAGTGATTCCTATGTTGTTGATATAAAGAATATATGTTGGTCCGTGGTGTGTAATGAGGAGCAAACAGACACTGCACTTGACACTTGTATGAAATTGCTTATTCCAGTTTATAATAAGCATGCACCCATTAAGAAAATGACTGTAAAAACTGTTAAATCCCCGTGGATTGATGAGGAATTGAAAAATTGTATGGTTGAGAGGGATGAGGCAAAAGGAATGGCAAATAAGTCTGGCTGCACATCCGATTGGCAAACGTATTGCAAATTGAGAAATCATGTGACTAAACTGAATAAAAAGAAGAAGAAACTACACTATGAAACAAAGATAAATTACATAAATAATGATAGTAAAAAGCTTTGGAGCACCTTAATTGAAATTTTAGGAAAAAAGGCAAACTCAGCTCCATCATTCAGTGAATCAGATGGCTAATTCATCACAAAACCAACTGATATTGCCAACTACTTTAATGATTTTTTCATTGGCAAGATTAGCAAACTTAGGCATGACATGCCAGCAACAATTGCTGACACTACACATCCAAGTATATCTGACCAAATTATGAAAGACAAACATTGTAATTTTGAATTCCGTAAAGTGAGTGTGGAAGAGGTGAAAAAATTGTTGTCTATCAGCAATGACAAGCCACCGGGGTCTGAAAACTTGGATGGAAAATTACTGAGGATAATAGCGGACGATATTGCCACTCCTATTTGCCATATTTTCAATTTAACCCTACTAGAATGTGTATGCCCCCAGGCTTGGAGGGAAGCAAAAGTCATTCCGCTACCTAAGAATAGTAAAGCCCCCTTTACTGGCTCAAATAGCCTACCAATTAGCCTTTTACCAACCCTTAGTAAACTATTGGAAAACATTGTGTTTGACCAGATACAATGCTATTTTACAGTAAACAAATTGACAACAAACTTTCAGCATGCTTATAGAGAAGGACATTCAACAATCACAACACTTACACAAATGACTGATGATTGGCTGAGAGATGATAAAAAGATTGTGGGGGCTGTTTTGTTAGACTTCAGTGTGGCTTTTGACATTATCGATCATAGTCTGCTGCTGGAAAAACGTATGTGTTATGGCTTTACTCCACCTGCTATATTGTGGATACAGAGTTACCAGTCTAACAGAACACAGAGGGGGTTATTTAATGGAAGCCTCTCCAACATAATCCAGGTAGAATCAGGAATTCCCCAGGGCAGCTGTCTAGGCCCATTACTTTTTTCAATCTTTACTAATGACATGCCACTGGCTTTGAGTAAAGCCAGTGTGTCTATGTATGCGGATGACTCAACACTATACATGTCAGCTACTACAGCGACTGAAATGACTGCAACACTTAACAAAGAGTTGCAGTTAGTTTCAGAGTGGGTGGCAAGGAATAAGTTAGTCCTACATATTTCTCAAACTAAAAGCATTGTATTTGGAACAAATCATTCACTAAACTCCAAACCTCAACTAAATATTGTAATAAATAATGTGGAGATTGAGCAAGTTGAGGTGATTAAACTGCTTGGAGTAACCCTGGATTGTAAACTGTCATGGTCAAAACATATTGATACAACAGTAGCTAAGATGGGGAGAAGTCTGTCCATAATAAAATGCTGCCCTACGTTCTTAACAGCAGTATGAACAAGGCAGGTCCTACAGGCTCTAGTTTGATCGCACCTGGACTACTGTTCAGTCGTGTAGTCAGGTGCCACAAAGAGGGACTTAGGAAAAGTGCAACTGGCTCAAAACAGGGCAGCATGGCTGGCCCTTGGATGTACACAGAGAGCAAACATTAATAATATGCCTGTCAATCTCTCCTGGCTCAAAGTGGAGGAGAGAATGACTTCATCACTTCTTGTGTTTGTGAGAGGTGTTGACATGTTGAAAGCACCGAGCTGTCTGTTTGAACGACTGGCACACAGCCCAGACACCCATGCATACCCAACAAGACGTGCCACCAGAGGTCTCTTCACAGTCCCCAATTCCAGAACAGACTATGGGAGGCGCACAGTACTACATAGAGCCATGACTACATGGAACTCTATTCCATATCAGGTAACTGATGCAAGCAGTAGAATCAGATTTAAAAAACAGATAAAAATACACCTTATGGAACAGCGGGGACTGTGAAGCAACACAAACATAGACACATGCATACACACACATGATAACATACGCTCTATACACACACTGTCACGCCCTGGCTCTGGGGACTCTTTAATGTTGAGCCAGGGTGTTAGTTTCTATGTTTAGTTTTCTAGGTTTCTGTTCTAGATCGTTGTTTTCTATGTTGGCCAGGGTGGTTCCCAATCAGAGGCAGCTGATTCTCGTTGTCTCTGATTGGGAACCATACTTGGGCAGCCTGTTGGAACTTTTGTTTTGTGGGATCTTGTTCCGGAAGGTTTGTGTATTTAACCTAGGACTTCACGTATCGTTTATTGTTTTGGTTCGTTGTGTGTACACTAATAAAAGTATGTACGCCTATCACGCTGCGCCTTGGTCCGCTGTTTATGACGATCGTGACAGAAGATCCCACCTCGACTGGATCAAGCAGCGTGACGAGGAGAGAGGATGGACTTGGGAGGAGATGAGTGCGAGTCTGGCAAGAGGGATGGAGGCCTTGAGCACGGGGGAGAGACAAGCCCAATAAATGTTTAGGGGGGGGGCTCACACCGTGGACGGCGAGGCAGCGGGAGGCCGCGATAGAGCGGTTCGGCAGGTTAGCAGAGGAGGCCGCCAGGTTACGGGGGCCACTGGTCACGAGGGAGAAGGGTCGTGTAGAGGCACGGCGAGAGGTACTGGGGTGTGTTACCAGTCCGGTCCGGCCCGTTCCTGATTCCCGCACAAGGCCAGTGGTGTGTGTTCCCAGTACGGTCAGGCCCGTTCCTGCTCCCCGCACTAAGCCAGTGGTGCGCGTCGCCAGCCCGGTCCGGCATGTTCCTGCTCCCCGCACCAAGCCAGTGGTGCGCGTCGCCAGCCCTGTCCGGCCTGTTCCTGCTCCCCGCACCAAGCCAGTGGTGCGCATCGACAGCCCGGTCCGGCCTGTTCCTGCTCCCCGCACCAAGCCAGTGGTGCGCGTCGCCAGCCCGGTCCGGCCTGTTCCTGCTCCCCGCACCAAGTCAGTGGTGCGCGTCGTCAGCCCGGTCCGGCCTGTTCCTGCTCCCCGCACCAAGCCAATGGTGCGCGTCGCCAGCCCGGTCCGGCCTGTTCCCGCTCCCCGCACCAAGCCAATGGTGCGCGTCGCCAGCCCGGTCCGGCCTGTTCCCGCTCCCCGCACCAAGCCAGTGGTGCGCGTCGTCAGCCCGGTCCGGCCCGTTCCCGCTCCCCGCACCAAGCCAGTGGTGCGCGTCGTCAGCCCGGTCCGGCCCGTTCCCGCTCCCCGCACCAAGCCAGTGGTGCGCGTCGTCAGCCCGGTCCGGCCTGTTCCTGCTCCCCGCACCAAGCCAGTGGTGCGCATCGTCAGTCCGGCACAGCCCGTGCCTGTTCCACCGGTGCCTGGTCAGGGTACCGGTCAGCTGCTCCACACCGGAGCCTGAGCAATCCGCTCCACCGGTGTCCAGTCCAGCTCCAACCAGCGGGGCCAGACTAGACCAGGGGCGCTACGGGGGGGTAGCGAGAGAGTGGTGGTCACGCCCGGAGCCGAATCCGCCTCCGAGGCGGAATGCCCACCCGGCCCCTCCCCTGTTGGGTTAAGTTGTCGCGGTCGCAGTCCGCGCCTTTGGGGGGGGGGTACTGTCACGCCCTGGCTCTGGGGACTCTTTAATGTTGAGCCAGGGTGTTCGTTTCTATGTTTAGTTTTCTAGGTTTCTGTTCTAGATCGTTGTTTTCTATGTTGGCCAGGGTGGTTCCCAATCAGAGGCAGCTGATTCTCGTTGTCTCTGATTGGGAACCATACTTAGGCAGCCTGTTGGCACTTTTGTTTTGTGGGATCTTGTCCCGGAAGGTTTGTGTATTTAACCTAGGACTTCACGTATCGTTTATTGTTTTGGTTCGTTGTGTGTACACTAATAAAAGTATGTACGCCTATCACGCTGCGCCTTGGTCCTCTGTTTATGACGATCGTGACACACACATACACATGGATTTTGTCTTGTAGATATGTGGTAGTGGAGTAGGGACCTGAGGGCACACACTTAGTGTGCTGTGAAAACTGTTATGAATGTATTGTAATGTTTTTTAAAATGTATAACTGTCTTAATTTTGCTGGACCCCAGGAAGAGTACAGTTGAAGTCTAGGGCGGCAGGTAGCTTAGTGGGTAAGAGCATGGTGGCAATAACCGAAAGGTTGCTGGTTCTAATCCCTGAACCGACTAGGTGAAAAATCTGTCGATGTTCCCTTAAGCAAGGCACTTAACCCTAATTGCTCATGTAAGTCGCTCTGGATAAGAGCGTCTGCTAAATGACATAAAAAAGTCAGAAATGTACATACACCTTAGCCAAATATATTTAAACTCAGTTATTCACAATTCCTGACATTAAACATTTTTTCCCCCCTGTTTTAGGGTCAGGATCACCACTTTATTTTAAGAATGTGAAATGTCAGAATAATAGTAGAGAGAATGATTTATTTCAGCTTTTATTTCTCTCATCACATCCCCAGTGGGTCAGAAGTTTACATACAATCAATTAGTATTTGGTAGCATTGCCTTTAAACTGTTTAACTTGGGTCAAATGTTTCGGGTAGCCTTCCACAAGCTTCCCACAATAAATTGGGTGAATTTTAGCCCATTCCTCCTGACAGAGCTGGTGTAACTGAGTCAGGTTTGTAGGCCTCCTTGTTCGCATACGCTTTTTCAGTTCTGCCCACAAATGTTCTATAGGATTGAGGTCAGGGCTTTGTGATGGCAACTTCAATACCTTGACTTTGTTGTCCTTAAGTCATTTTGCCACAACTATGGAAGTATGCTTGGGGTCATTGTTCATTTGGAAGACCCATTTGCGACCAAGCTTTAACTTCCTGACGGATGTTTTTATGTTGCTTCAATATATCCACATAATTTTCCTTCCTCGTGATGCCATCTATTTTGTGAAGTGCATCAGTCCCTGATGCAGCAAAGCACCCCCACAGCATGATGCTGCCACCCCCGTGCTTCACGGTTGGGATGGTGTTCTTTGGCTTGCAAGCATCCCCCTTTTTCCTCCAAACATAACGATGGTCATTATGGAAAAACAGTTCTATTTTTGTTTCATCAGACCTGAGGACATTTCTCCAAAAAGTACGATCTTTGTCCCCATGTGCAGTTGCAAACCGTAGTCTGGCTTTTTTATGGCGGTTTTGGAGCAGTGGCTTCTTCCTTGCTGAGCGGCCTTTCAGGTTATGTCGATATAGGACTTGTTTTACTGTGGATATAGATACTTGTTTACCTGTTTCCTCCAGCATCTTCACAAGGTCCTTTGCTGTTGTTCTGGGATTGATTTGCACTTTTCGCACCAAAGTACGTTCATCTCTAGGAGACAGAACGCATCTCCTTGCTGAGCGGTATGACGGCTGTGTGGTCCCATGGTGTTTATACTTGCGTATTATTGTTTGTACAGATGAATGTGGTACCTTCAGGTGTTTGGAAATTGCTCCCAAGGATGAACCAGACTTGTGGAGGTCTACAATTCTTTTTCTGAGGTCTTGGCTGATTTCTTTTGATTTTCCCATGATGTCAAGTAAAGAGGCACTGAGTGTAGGCCTTGAAATACAGCCACAGGGACACCTCCAATTGACTCAAATTATGTCAATTAGCCTATCAGAAGCTTCTAAAGCCATGACATCATTTTCTGGAATTTTCCAAGCTGTTTAAAAGCACAGTCAACTTAGTAAACTTCTGACCCACTGGAATTGTGATACAGTGAATTATAAGTGAAATAATCTGTCTGTAAACAATTCTTGGAAAGATTACTTGTCATGCACAAAGTAGATGTCCTTACCGACTTGCCAAAACTATAGTTTGTTAACAAGAAATGTGTGGAGTGGTTGAAAAACAAGTTTTAATGACTCTAACCTAAGTGTATTTAAACTTCCGACTTCAACTGCAGCTGCTGCCTTGGCAGCAGCTAATGGGGATCCATAATAAATACAAATACAAATAATTGTGGCAAGTACTGCTACCATCTAGCCACACTACACAAATAGTACATTTATCCTTATCCTCCAGGCATTGTGAGCAAACTGAACAATCTCAAACATGCCCTGTCTGAAACAAAGTCATCATTAAATTCTAACTATAGAATAATCATTCTATTTCCATGATTCCAACAGTTCACCCAAGTGTTTTGATTGAAATCGCAAATCAAATCGCAATTGCAATATTTGGTTAAAATAAAGATTTTTGCACATATCGTGCAGCCCTACGTGGCAGTGTGGAAATGATCTCAAATGATTGCTGGAAATGCAGAAATGTATGAAAATGCTGGTTGTGTTTACGCCACATACTGTATAAAAGGGTAATACATTAAAAGTTAAATTATAAATATTTAGGCTATATTGAAGCATTAGGTTTTAGGTGCGCAAGGAATAGCCATTGGATTGTAGAGGAGGCATAGTGGGCACATTATTATAGGGTGATTTGGGAGAATTACGATCCGCAACAGACCGCACATCTCAGTGTTAGAAGTAAAAGTACAGCCAGAATGGCCTGCTACTGTGCCTTTCTAGACCTTATAAACTGTTGAGAGTAGTCCCACAACTGATCCAAATGGAATGAAATATTCAAATCATAGGACTTTTGCACTGTTATTCAAATGACATTTTCAATGCGCCGAGAGTAGAATTTTGTACTCACTTAAAAATAATAATGCAATTATTCATTACATTGTGTTGTTGTTGGCTAGGATAATTGTATTGTCCCTAAACACGATCAATAGGGGTCCTTTTTGAGCTGCGTGTCTCATGTCGTCACTGTTCTTGCGCAATGATGCACCTGGCCTCTCCTCTGTCTATCAGTTTTTCCTATTGGTGCTTGTGGATTCATATTGAAAATTGATGCAGCTTTGAATCCTTTTATGTGTGGTATGATTGATAGTTAGCCTATCGCAGATCTGGACAAATGATCCACCTACCACTATTGTCACTATGAATGGTGGATAGAGGGCAGGATATACAGTTAGACTATATTGACCCATGGTATGGTAAAAGTTAGCGCGCAGAAAAGCAAAGTGCATAAGGGAAGTACCAAAACACCATGATATAAGGGAGGTGCATGCAAGCAGATGAGGAAATGTGTCTAGAAGAAATGATATAGTAAAACCTGCAAAAGAGAGAATGTAAACCAGGGGAAAAAACGCACTACAATCACCTGTGCCCAGTAAAAAAAACACAAATAAAATAATCAAATAAAATCAAATCTTATTGTCACATACACATGTTTAGCAGATGTTATTGCGGATGTAGGGAAATGTGTCACGATCGTTTATAGACGGGTCAGACCAAGGCGCAGCGTGATATGCGTACATGTTTATTAAATATTAGACAAAATAACAAACGAAACGTGAAGTCCAAGGCAACACAACACAACATACCTTAACTGGAACAAGGCTGCCTAAGTATGGTACCCAATCAGAGACAACGAGCGACAGCTGCCTCTGATTGGGAACCACACCGGCCAACATGGAAATACACATACTAGAAAACCAACATAGAATACACAACATAGAACATACACACCCTGACTCAACATATACGAGTCCCCTGAGTCAGGGCGTGACAAAATGTTTGTGTTTCTAGCTCCAACAGTGCAGTAATATCTAACAAGTAATATCTAACAATTTCACAACATATACCCAATACAAGAATATATATAATAAATATATGGACGAGCAATGTCAGAGTGGCATAGACTAAGATACAGTAGAATAGTATAGAATACAGTATATACATATGAGATGAGTAATGCAAGATATGTAAACATTATTAAAGTGACTAGTGTTCCATTTATTAAAGTGGCCAGTGATTTCTAATATATGTATATACAGTGAGGGAAAAAAGTATTTGATCCCCTGCTGATTTTGTATGTTTGCCCACTGACAAAGACATGATCAGTCTATAGTTTTAATGGTAGGTTTATTTGAACAGTGAGAGACAGAATAACAACAAAAAAAAACAGAAAAACGCATGTCAAAAATGTTATAAATTGATTTGCATTTTAATGAGGGAAATAAGTATTTGACCCCTCTGCAAAACATTACTTAGTATTTGGTGGCAAAACACTTGTTGGCAATCACAGAGGTCAGACGTTTCTTGTAGTTGGCCACCAGGTTAGCCCACATCTCAGGAGGGATTTTGTCCCACTCCTCTTTGCAGATCTTCTCCAAGTCATTAAGGTTTCGAGCCTGACGTTTGGCAACTCGAACCTTCAGCTCCCTCCACAGATTTTCTATGGGATTAAGGTCAGGAGACTGGATAGGCCACTCCAGGACCTTAATGTGTTTCTTCTTGAGCCACTCATTTGTTGCCTTGGCCGTGTGTTCTGTCATGCTGGAATACCCATCCACGACCCATTTTCAATGCCCTGGATGAGGGAAGAAGGTTCTCACCCAAGATTTGACGGTACATGGCCCCGTCCATCGTCCGTTTGATGCGGTGAAGTTGTCCTGTCCCCTTAGCAGAAAAACACCCCCAAAGCATAATGTTTCCACCTCCATGTTTGACGGTGAGGATGGTGTTCTTGGGGTCATAGGCAGCATTCCTCCTCCTCCAAACACGGCGAGTTGAGTTGATGCCAAAGAGCTTGATTTTGGTCTCATCTGACTACAACACTTTCACCCAGTTTTCCTCTGAATCATTCAGATGTTCATTGTCGTACCAGTTGCCGATACAGCCCGACAGGATGCTCTCAATTGTGCATCTGTAAAAGTTTGTGAGGGTTTTAGGTGCCAAGCCAAATTTCTTCAGCCGCCTGAGGTTGAAGAGGCGCTGTTGTGCCGCCTTCACCACAATGTCTGTGTGGGTGGACCATTTCAGTTTGTCAATGACGTGTACGCCGAGGAACTGGAAGCTTTCCACCTTCTCCATTGCGGTCCCGTCGATGTGGATAGGGGGGTGCTCCCTCTGCTGTTTCCTGAAGTCCACGATTATTAATTGTTTTGTTGACATTGAGTGAGAGGTTATTTTCCTGGCACCACACTCCCAGAGCCCTCACCTCCTCCCTGTAGGCTGTCTCGTCATTGTTGGTAATCAAGCCTACTACTGTTGTGTCGTCTGCAAACTTGATGATTGAGTTGGAGGCGTGCTTGGCCACGCAGTCATGGGTGAACAGGGAGTACAGGAGGGGCTGAGCACGCACCCTTGTGTGGCCCCAGCGTTGTGGATCCACAAAGTGGAGGTGTTGTTTCCTACATTCACCACCTGGGGGCGGCCCGTCAGGAAGTCCAGGACCCAGTTGCACAGGGTGGGGTTCAGACCCAGGGCCTCAAGCTTAATGATGAGCTTGGAGGGTACTATGGTGTTGAATGCTGAGCTATAGTCAATGAACAGCATTCTTACAGAGGTATTCCTCTTGTCCAGATGGGATAGGGCAGTGTGCAGTGTGATGGCGATTGCATCATCTGTGGATCTATTGCGGCGGTAAGCAAATTGAAGTGGGTCTAGGGTGGCAGGTAAGGTAGAGGTGATATGATCCGTGACTAGTCTCTCAAAGCACTTCATGATGACAGAAGTGAGTGCTACGGGGTGATAGTCACTTAGTTCAGTTACCTTTGCTTTCTTGGGTACAGGGACAATGGTGGCCATCTTGAAGCATGTGGGGACAGCAGACTGGGATAGGGAGAGATTGAAAATGTACGTAACAATCCTCACCAAAGCAAAAAAAAGTTATACAACCCTCCCCTATTTTGGACACCCCCCCCCCAGTACATTTCTAACTGTCCCTTAGGAGAACTAAGGTTAGGACATTTACATAAAAGGTTGGGAGAACTAAAACAACTAAGGTTAGATGAGGCCAGGCTGGTCTCAGAGCCATTGGCCTATAACTATGAACAACACATGATAAAAATGTATTTAATTTAGCCAGTGACCGGCTATTTCGTTTTTAAACATCCTGCACTCCAAATTGTAAAAAATTTAAATAAAATACAGAAAATTAACAAAAGAGTGGTCAAAAAGTTGTATGATGTAATTTGGGGTTCCATTATGATGCATGTTCCAAAATGTATAAAAGCGTGGTATCGCCGATTGCCTTCTGCATCAACTTGTTTGACTCAGTGTTACAGAAGGCCGAAAGGGCCATTGATGAGAAGGCCGCCCGGCCCCAAGAGAGCCCTGCTGATACCATAAACAAAATGGTGTTTGGGCTGGAGGAGGAGGAGTAGAAGAAGAAGAACGCAGGATTTGAGCTCGGAGTCCACTGCCGCCTGCAATGGACCCAGCTCGTCTTCAGAGACCCCCGGGATGGGCTTGCCTGACTCCAGAGATCCAGCAGATGATTAAGAACCTGCTGGACTCCCGCGCGGCCAATGCCTTCACTGGCAACAGTGGCACCGGCGCAGCCTCCCAAGGTCCACGGGATGGAGCTCACCCCAGAGACGCTCCTGAAGATTGAGACTCCCGGCGCACGTGCCGGCTTCGTCCCGAAGAAGGTACTGTCCATATGACATACACCTGGGCGACTGCTGTCCAGACCACCTATTGTTGTGGCTGCCCCAGTGCCCCTGCTGTGCTGCTCAGCCCATGTATTACTACACCCCCAGTATAAATATGTATACTAAAGAGGAGAGAGGACCCTCAAAGAACATTTTTCTTCACGACAGAAACATCTTACATTATTTTATTTTATTACATTATTTTATCTCTATTACATTAGGCTATTTTCTTATTCATCAAGGCATTAACATTGTCTTACATTCATTGTTTTATTTAATCAAGGCACAAGCCTGTTCTTGCATGCACATTTCTTAAAAATAAACGTGAAAAGAGCAAAAAAATATCCCTTTTTTATTTCTGGTCTTGTTAGTTATGGCATTATCTGAATAATAAAGCAAAACATTCTAACCAGAATCATAGTGCAAAATGGTTAGGGTAAATCATGACATTTTAAGACCAAGGCACATTTGCCTAATGATTGAAATGGATGTTTGGTTACATTACACTTACGTACTGAACCTACATTAATGACTATTGTCAACTACTGAGCCACAGCTGTGTCAACAAGGATATGGGTGACGATTGTGTGCCACTCCCGACACAGCACTCAAACATTCACACTGTGACAAGAACAAACACTGACTGTGTAACACCCAGTTGCTGTGAATTGTCCTGCAAAGCATGAAATGCAAACTCGTAGTGTATTAAAGTTTGTAATTTCCACTTTGAAATTTCAGACTTGATTTGCCCTAATAAAATATTTATCAAGCCCCACAAAAATGTCCATTCATTATAATCCACATAATAAATCACATTTCCTGTTGTTGCAGGATTATTCTCCTGATGTATCAAACTGGCTCAAATGAATATCCTACATATGTAGCTGAACATGGGGGTTGCTTGGTTTTATTATGCCTGCATTGTGTTCATGCCATCTGGTTGCACTTCTAAGTGTGTGTGTGTGTGTGTGGGGGGGGGGTTATGTGGAAAAGTGTAATCCCCAGCCATGCATAGGGTCTACAGCAGGGCTCTGCCACCCTGTTCCTGGGGAGCTACAGTCCTGTAGGTTTTCGCTCCAACCCTAGTCTAGCGCACCTGCATGACAATAGCTCTCCAGGAACAGCGTTGGAGAGCCCTGACAGTGTTCCTATGCATGTCAAACTTTTATTCCTTAACCTAAACTTACTCTACGTCTTTGCTATGTCTTTGCAATCATTGCTCAAGTCAAGGTCTATAGCCTCCACAGCTCAACTGCCCTGCAATACTATGATGACCAACTTGAGAACACTGGCACATTAGCCTGGTATGCCCCATGCCCCCTCTTCACCCAGCTAACAATTCTAGGGAGAGAGAACATTGTTGTAATGTTCCCCAGATGTTTTGAGTGTCCAGTTTTCCATTAGTTAGGGGAACATTCTATGTATGTTAGCAAAAATCTCCTGAAAACGTATTTAACATGTTCTGGCGTTAGAGCCTGGAGATAGAAGCTGTTTTTTAATCTCTCGGTCCGAGTATTGATGCACCTGTGCTGTCTCCGCCTTCTAGATGGTAGCGGGATGAACAGGCCGTGGCTCGGGTGGCTGAGGTCTTTGATAATCTTCTTGGCCTTCCTGTGACACCGGGTGCTGTAGATGTCCTGGAGGGCAGGTAGTGTGCCCTCTGTGATGCGTTGGGCTGACACGGGAATGTGTTTGCAACGTACCAATGACACTTGTCTAGAACATTAATATTGAATATTCTGAGAATATGGTAACCATGTTCTGGGTAAGTTCTGTTTGACATTAAGGGAATGGTCTCTTGGAAACAGTCCTTGCACGTCACTGGAACATTCCTATGAAAACGTTAGGTAATGACCAAATGAGACTCTTAAGGGAACGTTCTCTAAAGTTGTAGGAACGTTTGTTGTTAGCTGGGCAGTTCCGGTGCCCCCTGTGCTTCCCTTTCCACCTCTTTCCCAGATTGCTCCCATAGGATGTCGTCTTCAGTGTTTCTCTTTGAAGTGATACTGAGTGAGTGCTCCTCTCAGATGCCAGATTTATTACTCTGTAGCTGTGTGTATTTTTAGGTGAACTGAACTCCTGTGTTTTCGAAGATGTGAATACATTTTTCTCCCTGAGCTGTTTTGAGCTTCTCAGTCAGCGCACAACACTTCCCACGCACGGAAACACACACACACACACACACACACCACTGAGTCTCCCCTTTACAGTGGCTTGCGAAAGTATTCACCCCCTTGGCATTTTTCCTATTTTGTTGCCTTACAACCTGGAATTAAAATTGATTTTTGGTGGGTTTGTATCATTTGATTTACACAACATGCCTACCACTTTGAAGATGCAAAATATTTTTTGTGTGTGAAACAAACAAGAAGTAAGACAAAAAAACAGAAAACTTGAGCGTGCATAACTATTCACCCCTCCAAAGTCAATACTTTGTAGAGCCACCTTTTGCAGCAATTACAGCTGCAAAAGGTGGTGTGGTCCTCTGTAGCTCAGCTGGTAGAGCACGGCGCATGTAACGCCAGGGTAGTGGGTTCAATCCCCGGGACCACCCATACACAAAAATGTATGCACGCATGACTGTAAGTCGCTTTGGATAAAAGCGTCTGCTAAATGGCATATTAAGTCTCTTGGGGTATGTCTCTATAAGCTTGGCACATCTAGCCACTGGGATTTTTGCCCATTCTTCAAGGCAAAACTGCTCCAGCTCCTTCAAGTTGGATGGGTTCCGCTGGTGTACAGCAATCTTTAAGTCATACCACAGATTCTCAATAAACCTCTCAAGTGTTGCTTTAGTAGTATGCTTAGGGTCATTGTCCTGCTGGAAGGTGAACCTCCGTCCCAGTCTCAAATCTCTGGAAGACTGAAACAGGTTTCCCTCAAGAATTTCCCTGTATTTAGCGCCATCCATCATTCCTTCAATTCTGACCAGTTTCCCAGTCCCTGCCAATGAAAAACATCCCCACAGCATGATGCTGCCACCACCATGCTTCACTGTGGGGATGGTGTTCTCTGGGTGATGAGAGGTGTTGGGTTTGCGCCAGACATAGCGTTTTCCTTGATGGCCAAAAAGCTCAATTTTAGTGTCATCTGACCAGAGTACCTTCTTCCATATGTTTGGGGAGTCTCCCCCATGCCTTTTGGCGATCACCAAACGTGTTTGCTTATTTTCTTCTTTAAGCAATGGCTTTTTTTCTGGCCACTCTTCCGTAAAGCCCAGCTCTGTGGAGTGTACGGCTTAAAGTGGTCCTATGGACAGATACTCTAATCTCCGCTGTGGAGCGTTGCAGCTCCTTCAGGGTTATCTTTGGTCTCTTTGTTGCCTCTCTGATTAATGCCCTCCTTGCCTGGTCCGTGAGTCTTGGTGGGTGGCCCTCTCTTGGCAGGTTTGTTGTGGTGCCATATTCTTCTTTAATAATGGATTTAATGGTGCTCCGTGGGATGTTCAAAGTTTCGGATATTTGTTTATAACCTAACCCTGATCTGTACTTATCCACAACTTTGTCCCTGACCTGTTTGGAGAGCTTCTTGGTCTTCATGGTGCCGCTTTCTTGGTGGTGCCCCTTGCTTAGTGGTGTTGCAGACTCTGGGGCCTTTCAGAACAGGTGTATATATACTGAGATCATGTGACACTTAGATTGCACACAGGTGGACATTATTTAACTAATTATGTGACTTCTGAAGGTAATTGGTTGCACCAGATCTTATTTAGGGGCTTCATAGCAAAGGGGGTGAATATATATGCACGCACCACTTTTCCGTTATTTATTTTTTATACTTTTTTTGAAACAAGTTATTTTTTTTATTTCACTTCAACAATTTGGACTATTTTGTGTATGTCCATTATATGAAATCCAAATAAAAATCCATTTAAATTACAGGTTGTAATGCAACAAAATAGGAAAAACGGCAAGGGGGATGAATACTTTTGCAAGGCACTGTATCATTGATCCTCCTACTCTCATCTCTTTTAGCCTTGACTTATAGTGAGTTTGCTAAGAGGGAGCAAAGTCTGTGGTATACAGATGTTAGTGTCATAGATGGAGGTCTGAAGGCAGGTTAGATTCTCAGACAGACACAGAGACGGACTCATCACCCGACTGAGACAAATCACCTCACTGTGTGGAGTAGAGCTTCATGGTGTAATGATCGTTGACCTCCACTACTGAGGGCTCATCAACCCCTACCACAGGGATTCAGAGAAGATGGAGATGTCTTTCGGTCTCTCTCTCTCTGGGTGTACGGGCTGTGTATAAGCCCAACAATGGGTCCATGGAACATTAACAATAAAGTAATTTGTGTCCCTCTACAGGTGATGTTGGTGGGAGACTCAGGTGTAGGGAAGACTTGCCTGCTGGTTCGCTTCAAGGACGGCGCTTTCTTGGCCGGTAGCTTCATCTCTACTGTGGGCATTGACTTCAGGGTGAGCAAACACACACACACACACACACACACACACAAACACACACACAAAATGAATACACGAATGAAAGAAAATGTAAAAGGTCGTAATTATCTTCTCCATGCCATGAAGGTGATTTAAATGGGATCCCTTGATGGTGTAAATAATGGGATCCAGCAGTCTAACTTAGGAGGGTTTGAGCGAAACCCAGAGAAAACAAATATGGTGCAAAATTAAGCACAAACGAGTGGTGCACTCATAAGTTTAATGCAACAACAGTAATGGAGTTTGTAGACATGGAAATGTTTGAACTTAGCGCTCATGGGAAATGGAGAACGATAGTTCGACGTGACGAGAGAGCAGTAGAGAGCTTGCATCGTCACAGATGGTCAAAGGTAATGTGGTCATTAAAAGTTACGTTGTTATTGATTGGCTAATTATTTTTACTGCACACTGAAATCCCAAACAGGTTACCCTCAGGGTAGCTTTGGGTGAAGGCTGCAAAGCCGAAACGTCTGTGTACGCTATCCCTGATGCAGTGAAAATAATAACAACATTGAAAAATGAAATAAGCTTTATGTGACACCTTTTTTATTTATCTGAATTCACTGGTTTTTACGTACCAACCAAACTTCTGGGAGAGCGCGATGGTCCCCTTTTGATTAGCTTAGGCTGACCATTGCTAAGACAACTAAAAGAAGGCAGCATTTTGGTGTGGTGGCTTTGGATCAGAATCAGTTAACAGTGTATATCAACCCTAGCTCAACTTAATGTCAGCAAACATCATAAAATGAGTCAGTGTTGACCAAACTGTCTCCATCAGCAGCAGGCCAATGATGTCTACTCAGCTGGATACACCATGCTACACTTGGGCGATATACCGTACAGTACCTTCAGAAAGTATTCACACCCCTTGACTTTTTCCACATTTTGTTGTGTTACAGCCTGAATGTAAAATGGATTAAATTGAGATTTTGTGTCACTGGTTTACTCACAATACCCCATAATGTCAAAGTGGAATAATGTTTTTAGACATTTTTACAAATTAATTAAAAATTAAAAGCTGAAATGTCTTGAGTCAATAAGTATTCAGCCCCTTTCTTATGGCAAGCCTAAATAAGTTCAGGTGTAAACATTTGCTTAACAAGTCACATAATAAGTTGCATGGATCACTCTGTGTGCTATAATAGTGTTTAACATAATTTTTTAATGACTACCTCATCACTGTATCACAAACATACAATTATCTGTAAGGTCCTTCAGTCGAGCAGTGAATTTCAAACACAGATTCAACCACAAAGACCAGGGAGGTTTTCCAATGCCTCATAAAGAAGGGCACCTATTGGTAGATGGGTAAACAAATAAAATAAAGCAGACATTGAATATCCCTTTGAGGAAGGTTGAAGTTATTAATTACACTTTGGATGGTGTATCAATACACCCAGTCACTACAAAGATACAGGCGTCCTTCCTAACTCAGTTGCCGGAGAGAAAGGAAACCTCTCAGGGATTTCACCATGAGGCCAATGGTGACTTTAAAACAGTTGAAGAGTTTAATGGCTGTGATAGGAGAAAACTGAGGATGGATCAACAACAATGTAGTTACTCCTTAATACTGATCTAAATGACAGAGTGAAAAGAAGGAAGCCTGAATAGGAATATCTCAAAACATGCATCCTGTTTGCAATAAGACACTAAAGTAAAACTGCAAAGAATGTGGCAAAGAAATTAACTTAATGTCCAGAAAACCAAGTGTTATGTTTGGGGCAAATCCAACACAACACCTCACTGAGTGAGTCAAGCATGGTGGTGACAGCATCATGCTTCATATTTTCAAGCATGGTGGTGACAGCATCATGTTATGGGTATGCTTGTCATCGGCAAGGACTAGGGTGTTTTTTAGGATAAAAATAAATGGAATAGAGCTAAGCATAGGCAAAATCCTAGAGGAAAACCTGGTTCAGTCTGCTTTCCAACAGACACTGGGAGACAAATTCACCATTCAGCAGGACAATAACCTAAAACACAAGGCCAAATATACACTGGAGTTGCTTACCAAGACTACATTGAATGTTCCTGAGTGGCCTAGTTACAGTTTTGACTTAAATCTGCTTGGAAATCTATGGCAAGACTTGAAAGTGGCTGTCTGGCAATGATCAACAACCGACTTGACAGAGCTTGAAGAATTTGAGAAATAATAAGGTGCAAATATTGTGCAATCCAGGTGTGGAAAGCTCTTAGAGACTTACCCAGAAAGACTAACAGTTGTAATCGCTGCCAAAGGTAATTCTAACGGATTGACTCAGCGGTGTGAATACTTATGTAAATTAGATATTTATGTATTTCATTTTCAATAAAGTTGCAAACATTTCTAAAAACACGTTTTCACTTTGTCATTATGGGGTATTGTGTGTAGATGGGTGAGGAAAAAAATATATTTAATCCATTTTGACTTCATGCTGTAAAACAACAAAATGTGGTATAAGTCAAGGGGAATTAAAACTTTCTGAAGGCACTGTACAGTATATACCGTATACTGGTGTATTTTGAAATGACCACAATATGAAATAAATTTGTACAATTTGAAGCCATACAGCATAAAGTATTTCAGGCTCTGGAGAAATCAAAAGGATGAGGAATGAGAGAAGATGCTATTTTGAGATGGGCAGGATGGGTGTGGATACGGTGGGAACATGTGGGTCTGATAAAGTGTGATGTCATTAATGTTAGTTGAAATGTATGTTGTGAAATGTTAAGTTGTCTATTGTTTTTGTCTATGTATGTTTTTGTATTGTCTGAAAACCAAAATAAAATTGTACACATTTTTTTTTTAAATACCCATGGTATGATTTCCAGTACTGTTGAAACTGTTTTAGCATGTTTTTTCATACATTTGTATATTGTTATTTTTAAATAAATACCAGCAGTCAACTTGTTCACTAGGTTAATAGATAAAGCAGATCACATTCTTCATTTTGTCTGTTGCATAATTCTTTCAATTTAATAAAGCTGTTCCCCAGAGGCTAATTTAGCTCAGCTGTGGGGTTTGGAGTGGCCCTCTCAGCTGCCCCCTCTGAGCAGATGGCTTATCTCCTGTCTCTCCCAGCCCCCAAGCCTCTAGTCCTGTAACTCCCAGCAGCAGCAGTACACCAGTTAATCATTAAAGAAGCGGTGTAGCCAGCGTGGAGGCCGGCGGAGCCACAACACCTCCTTCATGTGTGTTGTGTAACGTGACAGGACTGACCAGTGACCACACAGGGACATGGGTAATTGCAGTGTGGCAGTCTGAGGTGTTGTGTGCACAATTAGACTGCGGCGTTAACTAACTCCTCTGGGAGGAAAGATGGAGATGGAGACGGGAATAGGATTGAAAACAAAATTGCTCACTTTAAAGTTTGTGTTTTTCTCTGAAGTATAGGCTTCTGCTGAATCATTGTAGTCTAGGTAGGACCAATCAATAGGAAATCAAACTCCAAATGATACCTCCGAGTGGAGGTGGGAATGGAATTTTATGATGAAAAATGTAGGCTTTTATTGTGACCATTACAGATCCTCAAACAACAGCAAAGACTTCAAAATATAGGCTGTTTACAGTATCTATGGAGAAGGATATTGGTTATTGGTAGGTCAATGTTGTTGTTCATGTTGTGTTTTATTCTTTTTGAACAAAGCCCTATTATTATGTGCTATAGACATATTGTAAAAGTGCAGCACATGCATGCAAGTCTCAGGAAATGAAAACGTCTGCCGAGAAAATATATGGCCGTAATAAACGGGCTGGTCGATGCTGTGTTTGCATGTACACACACAATGTTAAGGAGACCGGTGGATAAAAGGTAGATCGATGGGGGGGGGGTTATCTGCGCTGTGACACTGCCTCCATGGACATATCCCTGGATGTGTTTTATCACAACCAGCACCTCAGTAAAATGAGAGACCCATCATTTCCTCATCCTAAGATTGTCATTAATCTACTGTCTGTGCTTCATATGAGAGGAGTTATGGTGATTAGACCCCGCAGGTTTATGGTGTCCTTAATGCTCTGTTTGGCTCTGGGGGATTTCATTTCCTTTTTGACCAACACGCTTAGAGGCATTTGTTTTGAAGTAATGTGTGTTTTTTTGTGATTGTGCATGCGTGCAAGTGCAAGTGCACCCAACCAAACATACAGTACATTTACAAAAGAAACATTAAGCAGAAACGCACACAGACAAAACATGGTATTCTCTACACACACACAGGATGCATACTGAGCATAGACTTACAGGCTTTTAAAAGGGTCCATCATGTCCTTGTCAGTAGCCTGCAGAGATTGACCCTAGAGAGCACAGTCTTTAATGCTGCATGGCTACACAGTTAGTCTATGGTCTACATAAAGGTACACACATGGAGGCAAGGGAGCACACACACACACACACACACACACACTCAGTCATACACACTGGCACAACTTAGCCTTAACCCCAAAACCTAACCTTAACCCTAAACCTAACCCTAGCTCCTAACCCTAAACCTAATTTTAACAATAATTCTAACCTTAACCCTAAACCCCCTAGAAATAGCATTCGACATTGTGTGCACTAACAAAATGTCCTCTTGTTGGTCAATTTTTGTTTTGTTACAATCCCAATCAATACCTCAACACACAGAAGAGCCAGCCGGCCAGCCAACAGTGCAACCAGTTGTAGTACGCCTCACATGCATACACAACAGCGAGACCAAGTAGAGCCGTTGTCAAGGTAATGCGGCCATAACAGTCTCCGCGGCTCCAGGAGAGCTTGAGGAATCACGTAACCAGGATGATAATGGGGTTCTAAAGGAGGGATAAACGTGGTGGGGGAGGGCCATCGCTCTGAGTGTGTGTGTAATCACAACTCACTGTCACCCCTCTCAGGCCAGACCTTTAGTCCAATAGAACCTCTTTGCCTGTCCATTACAGGCAACACTAAGTTAATTATATAAAGGAATACATTTGCATACCCCCAAAACGGGAGAAGAACAGATCAGAAGAATAACTAATATGGAAAGATGGAAAGTTGAATAGTAATGAATGCTTACGCAACCATAGCGAAAGCTTCGCCTTAATTTTCAGCATGTTCTAGAGTTTTCCCTGTTGTGATCTGGGAGTGTGTTTTCCTCACATCTCAGGCTTCCAAAGCTCCCCTTCATGTGAAATGAACATTCACAATCCCTCAGTGCGTAGAAAGTGAGTAGCGTTTGTTTGAGACTGCATAAATCATGTCTAATCAGTAGCTACACTACATGGTCAAACGTATGTGGACACCCCTTCAAATTAGTAGAATTGGCTATTTAAGCCACACACGTTGCTGACAGGTGTATAAAATTGAGCACACAGCCATGCAATCTCCATAGACAAACATTGCCAGTATAATGGCCTTACTGAAGGGCTCAAATTTCTGCCCTGCTAGAGCTGTCCCGGTCAACTGTAAGTGCTGTTATTGTGAAGTACAAATGTCTAGGAGCAACAACAGCTCAGCCGCGAATTGGTAGGCCACACAAGCTCACAGAACGGGACCACTGAGTGCTGAAGCACGTAGCGCGTAAAAATCGTCTGTCCTTGGTTGCAACACTCACTAGCAAGTTCCAAACTGCCTCTGGAAGCCACGTCAGCACAATTACTGTTCATTGGGAGCTTCATGAAATGGGTTTCCATGGCCGAGCAGCCTCACACAAGCCTAAGATCATGTGCCGCCATTGGACTCTGGAGCAGTGGAAATGCGTTCTCTGAATCACGCTTCACCATCTGGCAGTCTGACGGACACATCTGGGTTTGGTGGATGCCAGGAGAACGCTACTTGCCCGAATGCATAGTGCCAACTGTAAAGTTTGGTGGAGGAGGAATAATGGTCTGGGGCTGTTTTTCATGGTTCGGGCTAGGCCCCTTAGTTCCAGTGAAGGGAAATCTTAATGCTACAGCATACAATGACATTCTAGACGATTCTGTGCTTCCAACTTTGTGGCAACAGTTTGGGAAGGCCCTTTCCCTGCACAGAGCCCTGACCTCAACCCCATCGAACACCTTTGGGATGAATTGGAACACCGACTGCGAGCCAGGCCTAATCGCCCGACATCAGTGCCCGACATCACTAATGCTCGTGGCTGAATGGAGGCAAGTCCAAAATAGTTGGGAAGAGATTTTTGACGTACCGATTCCATGGCATAGTGTTTATGAACTGAAACGCAAAACGACGTCAGAATCAAAACTTAGAATTTTCCAATTTAAATTATTATATAACATTCTTGCTACCAATATAATGTTATTTATATGGGGGATACAATCTTCCCAGCTCTGCAGATTTTGCTGCGAAGAGACAGAATCATTAGATCATTTGTTTTGGTACTGTGCATTTGTAGCTTGTTTTTGGACACAGGTCCAGGAATGGCTAAAGGATTTCAATATTTACCTGGAGCTAACCCTGCAGATAGCACTACTGGGTGATCTGAAAAGTCATAGTCAATCGATCAATAATATAATAATACATTTAGCAAAAAAATTTAAATTTCAATTTACGATCTGTAGAAACAATGAGAATAGAAAGGTTCAGAACTTTTGTAAAACATCACAGTACAGTTGAAAAATATATGGCAAATAGAAATCCAATATGGATGGTGTTAAGTGATAGATGGGTGGTGTTGAATGAAGTTGAAGGATGGGACTAATAACAACTAACAACAACTAATAACAACAAGATAACTAATAATGTAAGCATACTGTGTCCATAATAAGTATATAGGTTATAGGTTGAGAGCTTTAGTGAAAGAGCACAGTTAGAAAGATATGGCATATAGAAGCAAACCGGATGGACATCATGAAAATGATCGGAGAGGTTGAGGGTAGAGGAAGTTCAAGAGTAAAAACAAACAAAATAGATTTATTGTAAAATTGTCTGTGTCCATAAAATGTAGATAGTATGTATAAGCTGGAAGTAGAGGCCTAAGCATTGTTGTTCACTAGTTTACTCCAATTAGGGAAGGGGTGGTGGGGTTGGAAAGTAATAAAGGGATAAAAAACAAAAAAAACTGCATTAGGATATCTTAATGCATCTTGGAATTATAGTTATGTAAATACAGAGATACAATAGGCGGAAATATAAACTATGAATATTTATGATGAATGTTAGCTTTACTTTTGGTTGCTTATTAATAGACAACTTTCCAAGTCAGATTTGCTCTCATTCAGTTCTGTATGGTACTGCCTGACAAATATACTCACAGTTACACATGTTGTTTGATGTTGTGGCTATTGTAATCGGCTCTAAGAAAAACAAAGGGCTCAGACATCAAAATTACCTTTTTCGGGTCCAAGGTTCCTTGAAGGATTTTGTATCTTTACCCCCTACTCTTGTAATTTAGTCAGGGGGCCACCACAGATTATCTTTGGGGCCACCCTGGATTTTGCCTCAAATCCAATATGGCATCCAAAGTCCAATATGGCTGCCATAATACCATTTGATGGAGGTCAAATCACATGTAAATATGAATTTTGTGGATGAGAGGCATTTTCTCAGACTGTTTTGGTGCCCATAAAGACTGTTTTGGTGTAAATCAATTTGATTCTGAATCCAATATGGCCAACATAATAACACTCAGACACCTTCGCCTGCATGTAAATTGTCCTGGTTTATTTTGTATTGTGTTATTCTGTCTTTTAAAAAATATCATACGGCTCTTGGAATAAATAGCACCATGAGTGGCACTGCCATGCCTCTGTAGTGTTTGAATAGCTGAAGCCAACTAGTTGTTCAATGTGTTCATGTTGTTCACTACACAAGCACATAGTAGTGTAGTTACAGGAGAGCAGTGGTGAAAAAAGTACTAGATTGTCATATTTGAGCAAAAGTAAAGATACTTGAATAGAAAATGACTCAAGTAAAAGTGAAAGTCACCCAGTAAAATACTACTAATAAATGTACTGTACTTAAGTAGAGTTGTGGAAAAAGTACTCAATTGTCATACTTTGTTGTTTCCCCACTCAAACTAAGTGTGCAAGGTTGATTCAAAGTAGTTGAGGTGACCAGGACATGATGAGGAGACAAAGTAGCCAGTGGTGGTTGTAGTTCTGGGGCCTGACCAGGTTGCACAGCTAACTAGTCATTCTGGGCAAGATGCAGCGACAAGGGCAGTATATTTCCTGTATGACTGGCAGGGTATTCAGGGCTGTGTGGTGATCAGTTTCCATTTCTACAACAGTTGGGTGCAGGCAATCAGCAGATGCAGCTTGCATGCCAACGAGATCCATTGACTAACCGGAATGTTATCTCAGCCTGAATGATGCTGGGGATACTCCAGTAGTGGAATGGTTGGTTGGTTGTCTGGTTGTCTGGTTGTGAAGGATAGTCTGTGAAGGTGCTGTCTCAAACAGACTGGCTCTTGGATCTTTCCAACACCTAATTGACTTGTGGTTGGAGTTTTTTTAAATGTTGAATGTGGCAAAAAGTCCTGCAGGTCATGTCCTACATATTCTTTTATATTCCTTTGAAAGTCGGGTAGGATGATGATTTGGCCAATATTTACTAGAGGTCACTTGGAGTGTTGGTCATAGACTATGACTATGAAGTGTTGGTTGTGAGGGATGTAGCACAGCTCCACACACATACAGTACACATTTGAAGATGATCCCTGGGATTTGATGGACAGTAAAGGGGTTGCAGAGGAGGTGGAGCTGGTCAAGCATGGTGCACAGAGACCACTATCTCCCAGCCAATCCCCAGCCACCAAACACCATCACATACAGCACGTATACGTTTGACCATCCTAATGGACCTCTTGTTGGCCATAGATGGCATTATGTCCTTATAGGGATGTTGGGCTTACTGAAAAGTTTCCCAGACCAATGCATGAGTCACCACAGCATGAGAGCTCATTCTTCCCATGCGAGTCCATTTCAGGTGTCACATGGGTGGTAGCATACACTGAGTATACAAAACATTGACACCTGCTTTTTCCATGGCATAGACTGACCAGGTGAATCCAGGTGAAAGCTATGATCCCTTATTGGTGTCACTTGTTAAATCCACTTCAATCAGTGTAGATGAAGGGGAGGAGACAGGTTAAAGGATTTTTAAGCATTGAGACAAAAAATAAGAAATAAAAGTCCCTGCAGCAATGTTCCAACATCTAGTGGAAAGCCTTCCCAGAAGAGTGGAGGCTGTTATAGCAGCAAAGGGGGGACCAAGTCCACATTAATGCCCATGATTTTGGAATGAGATTTTCGACGAGCATGTGTGGATGTGTCTGCAGTTATATTGCTTAAAGCTCTCTCTCCATTCCTAAAGACTCCACAGAACAGATAGCCTGTTTCCAGACAAAAAGACACGTGTGAGAATGACCAAAAGAGTTGGCAAGACAACACACACAGATCTGGGACCAGGCTACAGAACAATGTGTCTGCAGAAGGAACAGTCCGTCTACACATCGAGACATCTCAGACCTCCTCCCAGACAGACAGACAGACAGTAATTGCAGTAGCAGAGGTCTAATAATGACAAGGCTGACTATAAGCCCTGCTGCTCGGCCCGTCTGCTCCACAGATCCTGGATCAGCGGCTGTCTTCAATTGTGTGCTCTCTCTGTTTGTCTGGTAAGGGAAAAGGCCACACTGGGCTGGTGTTAGCATTAACTTAAGGCTAAGCTGCACCACCAGGGAGGGAACAATTCAATATAGTGTCTCAAGAAAAAAGGGCAACATGAACTTGGGACATTGGGTCTCATGTTTGATTCAAAGGGAGGTGTGACAAGATTGACAATATGATGGTGATGTTGAAGAAGTAGAGGAGGAAAATCAAGATGGATGATGATGTTGATGAGAAAGACAACGTTGACAACAGTAATGATGATAATGCCATGCTGTCAGCCACAGTGTGTGAAGTCATCTTCCCTTGAAAGCAGCAGCTCAGAGGGCTCTGACGACGACCCTGAGCTGTCTCCAGTACAGCCATCACATAGAGCACAATAGACTACGTGAGATCATACTGTAATCTAAACAGATTTGACATTCTCCATGCATGCAGTATATGTTATATACATAGAATGCAGTGAAATATGGTCATACACACATGCAAACACACACAAACCACTACACACCGAGACACACAGGGGAGAGAACATGTTGCAGAGCAGAGATACGTTCCAGTGGCTGACTCCATAAAGTAGCTTGGTGGTTGTCTGCTTCATTGGTTTGGCTCCTGGAGCACCGCGGCAGCAGATCAATAGTGGGTGACAGAGCCTCTTGGGCTTAGGAAGGAGTTACGGAGGTGTGGACGTGTTTAACCAGAAGTCCCCACAAGAATAGGTAACAGTTTTTGGGGGGACCAACTGGGGACATTTTGTTAGTCCCCACAATGTCGAATGCTATTTCTAGGGGGTTTAGGGTTAAGGTTAGAATTAGTGTTAGAATTAGGTTTAGGGTCAGTTTTAGAACCCCATTATCGTCCTGGTTACGTGATTCCTCGAGCTCTACTGGAGCCGCGGAGACTGTTATGGCCGCATTACCTTGACAACGGCTCTACTTGGTCTCACTGTTGTGTATGCATGTGAGGCGTACTACAACTGGTTGCACTGTTGGCTGGCCGGCTGGCTCTTCTGTGTGTTGAGGTATTGATTGGGATTGTTATCTGTGGTTGAAGCTATACTCCACAAGAAACCTACGTTTCTTGTAGCTTATGTCTTAAAATGCAGCAGCTTGTACTCTATTAAAACAAGTGAGAACTAAAGATCGTTAAATTTATTTCCAATCCAAATCTCTTCAAATACCAGGTAATACCAGATTAAAAAAGGGCTACCAATCTCTTTTAGGCAGGATGAGCCATCTCAAGGGTAAGAGTTTAGGGGAGCAATCTGGATGAGAAGCCTGGCGTTAAGCTCAGATCTGGAAGGCTCCAGTCTAGGACTCTGTGGGGTGGTTAGTATTCAGGGTGGCACAGCAGTAAGACATCGCCACCTGGCAAATGCTCTGTTCAAAGGAATGCCTTCAAACAGCACATGTCAGGTCACAAGCCACATCCTGCCATCAGGCAGGTGACGTGTCTCTGGGAGTACACTGTCCTTGGGGAAGGATGGTTGAAACGGAGGAGGAAGGACATGTTTAAGAAGTTAGTTTACCCATTTTGTTGCCAAAGCTTGTTTTAGAAGCTTATCATTGTATTTTTGTTGTGAAAGCATGTTTCTGTCTCTCTGAGATGTGATGCATTTGGAATCCAATACTTAGGCTATTTTTTTAAAGAGCTTAGCTATGCCAGAATTGTCCGTCATGCTGTGAATTGATTTAGACTATTTTACATATTTGTCGCCACCGCCTTTGTTTTGCAATAATTTAATTCAGTTCCATGCTATTCATTGACTACAGCTCAGCGTTCAACACCATAGTGCCCTCAAAGCTCATCAATAAGCTAAGGACCCTGGGACTAAACACCTCCCTCTGCAACTGGATCCTGGACTTCCTGACGGGCCGCCGCCAGGTGGTAAGGGTAGGTAACAACACATCTGCCACACTGATCCTCAACACGGGGGCCCCTCAGGGGTGCGTGCCCAGTCCCCTCCTGTACTCCCTGTTCACCCAAGACTGCATGGCCAGGCACGACTCCCAACACCATCATTAAGTTTGCCGAAGACACAACAGTGGTAGGCCTGATCACCGACAATGATAAGACAGCCTATAGGGAGGAGGTCAGAGACCTGGACTTGTGGTGCCAGGATAACAACCTCTCCATCAACGTGATCAAGACAAAGGAGATTATTGTGGACTACAAGAAAAGGATGACCGAGCACGCCCCCATTTTCATCGACGGGGCTGTAGTGGAGCAGGTTGAGAGCTTCAAGTTCCTTGGTGTCCACATCACCAACAAACTATCATGGTCACACCAAGACAGTCGTGAAGAGGGCATGACAAAGCCTATTCCCCCTCAGGAGATTGAAAAGATTTGGCATGGGTCCTCAGATCCTCAAAAAGTTATACAGTTGCACCATCGAGAGCATCCTGACTGGTTGCATCACTGCCTGGTATGGCAACTGCTCGGTCTCCGACTGCAAGGCACTACAGAGGGTAGTGCGTACAGCCTAGTACATCACTGGGGCCAAGCTTCCTACCATCCAGGACCTCTATACCAGGTGGAGGAAGGCCCTAAAAATTGTCAAAGACTCCAGCCACCCTAGTCATAGACTGTTCTCTCTACTACCACACGGCAAGGGGTACCGGAGCGCCAAGTCTAGGTCCACAAGCCTTCTTAACAGCTTCTAACCCCAAGCCATAAGACTTTGCATTGTCCCCACCCCCTCTTTTACGCTGCTGCTACTCTGTTTATTATCTATGCATAGTCACTTTAACTATACCTACATGTACATATTACCTCAATTACCTCAACTAACCTGTGCCCCCGCACATTGACTCTGTACCGGCACCCCCTTTATATAGCCTCGCTACTGTTATTTTACTGCTGCTCTTTAATTATTTGTTTTTTATTTTTTACTTAACAGCATGACAACGTGACTCAGACACATCCTGGCAGAGTCTGGCATAGATACCAGGGAGACATGGCATTTCTATACCCCTATGGTGTTGCCTTAGAGTCACACAGTGTGTGTTCGTCCCTGTTGTTGCCCTGAAGTCATACAGCGTGTGTGTGTGCCGTCTCCTGCCCCCTGATGCCCATGTGTCACTCATTCAACGGTCCTCGCCACCTGAGGAGGACGCTGTTGTGTTTGGGTACCCGCGTGTTGTCATCTGTGCTGACAACAACAACAACAACACCCACTGAGCCTGTCTGTTTGTCTCACCCCCAGTTACACAGATACACACACACACACACACACACACACACACACACTCCCCTCTGATCTGACAGGACACTTTGTTCCCCATCTCCCATCTCTGTTTGTAGAGTCAGGTGAGTGTGTTGTCCTGGGTGGACACGGTATGCTGAGCCTGAACACTGTGTATGCCTATGAGACTTCATTAGGCCTTTATTACTTCTGAGGAGGGCTGAGGGGCAGGAACCTGAGTGAGAGGAGAACTGGCTGCCTTAGACGGGTGTGAGAACTGCATGGACTGCAAGGAGACAGTGAGGTTAATTTAAACTGCTGAGGAAAGTGCTAGAGGGAATCTGCAGGGGAAGATTTCATCTGACCTATGTATGTGAGAACCCTCCCACTACACCTCCAGCTCTCTCTGTCCCATTCAATTACCCCACACTGTACCCCTTAGCTAAGGTCCTTCCAGTACCCCCCACTGTACCCCTTAGCTAAGGTCCTTCCAGTACCCCACACTGTACTTCACACCTTAGCTAAGGTCCTTGCATTTTCTGGCTTCTCATAAGACTCATCTGTGCTTTTCCCTGTTACTATAGAACACCGTTCCCCCACCCACCCACACACACAGAGCCCAAACTCAATAAGACTGAATAGACGTCAACCTCCAGACTCCATTCAGATTCAATCAGAAGAGGAAATTGAATCAGACCAGAGCACAGAGTACATACATGGAGGCGTGATGGGGGTCTTTGGTGGGTTCAAGACCAGAGAGGAGAGATGATATGAATTAGACAGGATAGAACACAGGCTGCCTCGATGGTGTTTGGATACTGGAATATTTACTGGGTGTTCTGGTCTGAAATTAATGTTCATCTGAATGTGGCTAGGTCAAAATGACGAGGACAGACGCTGAGAGAAAATGGAAATGTAAAAAGGGTTCATCCAGCTCAGGCTGCCGTGGTTCGTGATGATTAGTTGATATCATTATTATGTGATCGTGGGTGATTGATCGTTCCTGGGAGGAGGGGAGAGAGAAGGGGTCACTGCATAATTTCCTCTGTGAGAGGAGCAGGCACTATGCACAGGCTCGTTAATTGATCGCCTAACCAATCTAACCTGCCAGCTTTGCCCCGATTTAAATAGATTAAAGCAAGTGTCACTGATCTACTACTGTAATCTGAAATGATTTGATTAATTATTTTCCTATATTTGATTTACTGTGGATATGGATTGATATGTAATAAATATGATCATATGTGCGGGAAGACACACATGCATTCCATTGGGGGAAAGGAAACGGGAGTTAACCATATTTAATTAAGTTGTTTTCCCTTCTTAGTCTACAATTATCTGTTGTAACTAAGTACTGATGTTCCTACCTTTGATCTGTTTAACTGCCAGTATCAAATGTCTGCCAGTGTTGAATGTTATGGTTAAAGTTTGACGCCAGACTGAGCCGAGGGCACACTGATAATGTCTCTGTGACACTGTGTGATTCTGTACCAGCTGATGCTGTGACTTCCTACACGCATCTCAGACAGTTGTTTACAGAACATTCAGTTTTGTGTGATTAATATATAAGGGCCTTCTCAGAGAAGGCCTGTTAGACATTTTCTCTGCTTCTGTTCTGGTGGGGTCTCCCTGTTGCAACTTGTAATAAACCGGATTGATTTCTGATTGATTTGATCAACGACTGCTCTCCTTTTGGTTCACCTGGAATTTCCCATTACAACTACAGCACACGTAAGTTTCATGCACACACACACACACACACACACAGCCATTCTGTCTCAGACTCGAGTAATACCATGATAAATGTCACATCAATCTCTGTTAGTGGTAACTGACACCAAAATCCAGCAAGCTGAATAGCCTACATGGCATGAAGAGACGTCAGAACAGATGAGTCTCTCCTCTGTGTTTTCTCATCTGGAACTATAAACTGCTTGGATGGAGCGGTCTCTTAGGTGTTACTAGAACTGTAGTGATGTCTGTTTCATTAACTTTAGAGTGCTGTGCTAACACTGAATGATTGGCCTCTCCTCTACTTGCTGAGATGGAGTTTGATGAATCTGGATGATGGACTAGAAAGTAATTCAAATGGTTTGTATGGTAACTAAACTGCCATTTTGTTAGGTTTCACAATATTCCGATGGCTTTTTCTCTCTCCCTTCAATCTTTGCATTCTCCCCCTTCATAGTTACCTTTTATTTTATGTGGCCTTTATGTATACAGGGGGTCTCATTGACATCAAATTATATTTGGCAAGAGAGACCGATTCTTCCAATCTCTTGCATTTTGATGATGGTCCAAAGGGACAGTGACCTTTTTGGGTGATAAACCCACAATGGTCATATAATCAGAGACCCTGTGACCTCTAACATCACCATGGTGACCTCAGAGATGACCCCAGCACATACCCACTAACCTCTAACCTCTGACCTTTGTCACTTCCTGGTTTTATTATCCTGTGAGGTTTGGCCTTAGGCCCCTTTCTGATTAATGCATGAAGCAGGTGAAGAGGAAGACTGAGGGAAAGGGCATGCTGTTCTGGAGGATAAAAAATCGGTGGGTGGGCCTGGAGACTGGGGGAGCTATTGATCGGTGGTGGAATACAGTAATGGTATAGTAATGTTTAAAAGGTTTTGTACTGGACAAGGGTTGTTATGGTGTGCCTATTTTCTTGTGATTGTGGATAGTAATCTTGTGATGGCTTGGATGCAGGGAGAACATGTTGCATTTTTCATAATGGTCACCCACGACTTTGTGGCCACGCACGACTCCAACACCATCATTAAGTTTGCAGACGACACAACGGTGGTAGGCCTGATCACCGATGACGGTGAGACAGCATACAGGGAGGAGGTCAGAGACCTGGCGGTGTGGTGCCAGGACAACAACCTTTCCCTCAACGTCAGCAAGACAAAGGAGCTGATCATGGACTACAGGAAACGGAGGGCCGAGCACGCCCCCATCCACCTCGACAGGGCTGTAGTGTCGCAGGTCGAGAGCTTCAAGTTCCTCGGTGTCCACCTCACTAAAGAATTATCATGGTCCACACACACCAACACAGTCGTGAAGAGGGCACAACAACGCCTCTTCCCCCTCAGGAGGCTGAAAAGATTTGGCATGGTCCCTCAGATCCTCGAAAAGTTATATTGCTGCACCATTGAGAGCAACTTGATTGGCTGCATCACTGCTTGGTATGGCAACTGCTTGGCATCTGACTGCAAGGTGCTACAGAGGGTAGTGCTTACTGCCTAGTACATCACTAGGGCCGAGCTCTCTGCTATCCAGGACCTCTATACCAGGCGGTTGTCAGAGGAAGGCCATAAAAATTGTCAAAGACTCCCAAGTCATAGACTCTCTGCTACCGCACAGCAAGCGGTACGAATGCATCAAGTCTGGAACCAACAGCACCTTAAACAGTTTCTACCCCCAAGCCATAAGACTGCTGAACAGTTAATCAAATGGCTACCCGGACTATTTGCATTGACCACCTATTTTCGATAGTATATATTTTTTTGTTGCACTGACTCTCTAGCACTGGCTCTATGCACACTTACTAGACTTTACCCACACACTCACACATACTACACTGACACTCCAACACACACACTACATATGGTCACACAAACAAAACGGACACACACATAGACTCACTTTCACACTCTTTCACACTCTTCACATACACTGCTGCTGCTCTGTTTATTTTCTATCCTGATTGCCTAGTCACTTTTACCCCTACCTACATGTACATACTGAATTACCTCAACTACATTGTACCCCTACTGGTACTCCTTGTATATAGCCTCGTTATTTTATTGTTACTATTTTTATTTAGCAAATATTTTTCTTACTTGTTGGGAATGGGCTCGTAAGTAAATATTTGACGGTAAAGTCTACACCTGTTGTATTCGGCGCATGTGACCAATACATCTGATTTGAAAACAATCACAGTTACTCAGAAATGATTTGATATTGAGATAAAAACGGCTGCATTGGACCTTTAAAAGCACAGACACCGGTAGGATTGTCAAACATTTGCCAGCCGACAGTACTTAGCACCTCTGAACAGATTGATGGAAGTCAATCTCTTTTGTGTTCACACAGCAAAGACCTTGGAAGTTGTCAGCCACTCAATCTTGTTAAAATACTCCAAACCAGAAGGTGGCAGTAGCGTTGCTTGGCAATGCATATCCGTGTGTATTGCTTATGGTCTAGATTCCAAGCTATCTGCGCTAATGTTGATATTTTGTAGAAAGCCCTTGTTAATACTAGCCAGATGACCACAGCTAGATAACTACAGTGGCTTGCGAAAGTATTCACCCCCCTTGGCATTTTTCCTATTTTGTTGCCTTACAACCTGGAATTTAAATGGATTTTTTGGGGGGTTTGTATCATTTGATTTACATTTGATTCACCCCCCCCCAAATTCAATACTTTGTAGAGCCACATTTAGCAGCAATTACATCTGCAAGTCTCTTGGAGTATGTCTCTATAAGCTTGGCACATCTAGCCACTGGGATTTTTGCCCATTCTTCAAGGCAAAACTGCTCCAGCTCCTTCAAGTTGGATGGGTTCCACTGGTGTACAGCAATCTTTAAGTCATACCACAGATTCTCAATTGGATTGAGGTCTGGGCTTTGACTAGGCCATTCCAAGACATTTAAATGTATCCCCTTAAACCACTTGAGTGTTGCTTTAGCAGTATGCTTAGAGTCATTGTCCGGCTGGAAGGTGAACCTCCGTCCCAGTCTCAAATCTCTGGAAGACTGAAACAGGTTTCCCTCAAGAATTCCCCTGTATTTAGTGCCATCCATCATTCCTTCAATTCTGACCAGTTTCCCAGTCCCTGCCGATGAAAAACATCCCCACAGCATGATGCTGCCACCACTATGCTTCACTGTGGGGATGGTGTTCTCTGGGTGATGAGAGGTGTTGAGTTTGCGCCAGACATAGCGTTTTCCTTGATGGCCAAAAAGCTAGGTTTTAGTCTCATCTGACCAGAGTACCTTCTTCCGTATGCTTGGGGAGTCTCCCACATGCCATTTGGCGAACACCAAACATGTTTGCTTATTTTTTTTTTAAGCAATGGCTTTTTTTCTGGCCACTCTTCCGTAAAGCCCAGCTCTGTTGAGTGTACGGCTTAAAGTGGTCCTATGGACAGATACTCCAATCTCCGCTGTGGAGCTTTGCAGCTCCTTCAGGGTTATCTTTGGTCTCTTTGTTGCCTCTGATTAATGCCCTCCTTGCCTGGTCTTGAGTTTTGATGGGCGGCCCTCTCTTGGCAGGTTTGTTGTGGTGCCATATTCTTTCAATTTTTTATAATGGATTTAATGGTGCTCCGTGGGATGTTCAAAGTTTCAGATATTTTTTTATAACCCAACCCTGATCTGTACTTCTCCACAACTTTGTCCCTGACCTGTTTGGAGAGCTCCTTGGTCTTCATGGTGCCGCTTGCTTGGTGGTGCCCCTTGCTTAGTGGTGTTGCAGACTCTGGGGCCTTTCAGAACAGGTGTATATATATAGTGAGATCATGTGACAGATCATGTGACACTTAGATTGCACACACTTTATTTAACTAATTATGTAACTTCAGAAGGTAATTGGTTGCACCAGATCTTATTTATGGGCTTCATAGCTGTTATGATGAGTTTCTGGTATTAAGAAGTTCAGGATCAGATGGAGATTTGATTCAGTCATTATTTAATGGTTACAATAATGGATTCAATGACAGGAGGGATGGACATAGCCTCCTGCCATCTGAATGACAAAAATAGAAATACAAAATCTTTCTGTTCCACATACAGTTTATGAGTTCTAATTCATTAATGAATCTTGTATCACAAATCATCATAACAATCCCTCATTTTCTTTATTTTTGTTGTTGCAAGAAGAATTCCATTAATATAACATTAATTGAACCAAACCTCCTGACATCATCCCAGAAAAGACATTGATTCATGACAATTTGTAAGTTACATGGAAATTATAATATATTCAAATGAATATATCCCAATAAAAATAACTTCAGTCTTGCTTTCCATGTTCCTTCAGAGGAACCCTAAGCTTTTCTCTTGTCACTTGGGGCGCTATCTGATCGACTGAGATAGTCTTGTTTCCACATCTTCAATCCTGTAAAACTTAAATTCCACGTTATACAGTTCCAACTTTACATTCCCCATTCCTCAATCAACATTATCAATGAACTCTACACTGGAATAACATGATATAGATGAAGAATTAGTACTCTTAATACCTTCCTGTATGTCTCTAATATTTCCCATATCTTTATTTAAATTCCCAAGACATTCCTAATCCTGATGTCAAGCATGTACAACATCATTCTCCCCCTATAATCGCATACATCTTTATGTACTATAATGTACTATTATGTACTATGCGATTATCAATTGCATATTTTTCAGACCCAATTGTTTGAAAATCCAAGACTGTTAATATGTACAATATTTGAAGAAAAAAACGTAATTAAGCTCCATGTGTGTGCTCCTTTAAGACTTATCATCTTTGACCCGTTAAAACCCCCTAAAATCAAAAGAACAACCCCATATAACCATTGTAATAGGTGGGTTGTGTGTGGTTATTTGAAAAACCCAATTGGAAAAACAAAAAACAAAAATATCCAGGCCCTATTTAATTTGTTAGCTCCCTTTTACAACCTAATTATAAGACTGCCACATTTTACAAACTGCTCCCCCTAGCCCACAGACTTGGAAAACATTCCAATGAGATATAAGGAAATCCCCATTGTCCTGGAAGAGAAAGTATACATTTCGTTAACATTCATTTACAATCAGCAATCCCAAAATATTAATTACACCCCAAAACATGATTTTATTTAACCACGTAAGCCAGTTGAGAACAAGTTCTAATTTACAACTGTGACCTGGCCAAGATAAAGCAAAGCAGTGCGATAAAAACAACAACACAGAGTTACATATGGGGTAAACAAAACATAAAGTCAAAAATACAACAGAAAATATATATACAGTGTGTGCAAATGTAGCAAGTTATGGAGGTAAGGCAATAAATTAGTATTAACACTGGAAGGATAGATGTGCAAGAGATGATGTGCAAATAGAGATACTGGGGAGCAAATGAGCAAAATAAATAACAATATGGGGATGAGGTAGTTGGGTGGGCTAATTTCAGATGGGCTGTGTACAGGTGCAGTGATCGGTAAGGAGCTCTGACAACTGATGCTTAAAGTTAGTGAGGGAGATAAGAGTCTCCAGCTTCAGAGATTTTTGCAGTTCGTTCCAGTCATTCGCAGCAGAGAACTGGAAGGAATGGCGGCCAAAGGAGGTGCTGGCTTTGGGGATGACCAGTGACATATACCTGCTGGAGCGCAGACTACGGGTGGGTGTTGCTATGGTGACCAGTGAGCTAAGATAAGGCGGGGATTTGCCTAGCAGTGATTTATAGATGGCCTGGAGCCAGTGGGTTTGGCGACGAATATGTAGTGAGGACCAGCCAACAAGAGCGTACAGGTCACAGTGGTGGGTAGTATATGGGGCTTTGGTGACAAAACGGATGGCACTGTGATAGACTACATCCAATTTGCTGAGTAGAGTGTTGGAGGCTAATGCTTAATGTGAGTCTGGAAGGAGAGTTTACAGTCTAACCAGACACCTAGGTATTTGTAGTTGTCCACATACTCTAGGTCAGACCCGTCGAGAGTAGTGATTCTAGTCGGGTGGGCGGGTGCCAGCAGCGTTCGATTGAAGAGCATGCATTTAGTTTTACTTGTGTTTAAGAGCAGTTGGAGGCTACGGAAGGAGTGTTGTATGGCATTGAAGCTCGTTTGGAGGTTTGTTAACACAGTGTCCAATGAAGGGCCAGATGTATACAAAATGGTGTCGCTAATTTTAGAAAGAAAGGGTCCAGATTGTCTAGCCCAGATGATTTGTAGGGGTCCAGATTTTGCAGCTCTTTCAGAACATCAGCTGTCTGAATTTGTGTGAAGGAGAAGTGGGGGGGGCATGGGCGCAGGAGGAGGAAAAGGGGGGAGTTTATTCTCCATGGACTGTACAGTGTCCCAAAACGTTTTGGAGTTAGTGCTACAGGATGCAAATTTCAGTTTGAAAAAGCTAGCCTTTGCTTTCCTAACTGCTTGTGTATATTGGTTCCTAACTTCCCTGAAAAGTTGCATATCTAGGGGGCTATTCGATGCTAATACAGTACGCCACAGGATGTTTTTGTGCTGGTCAAGGGCAGTCAAGTCTGAGGAGAACCAGGGGCTAAATCTGTTCTTAGTTCTGAATTTTTTGAATGGGGCATGCTTATTTAAGATTGAGAGGAAAGCACTTTTAAAGAACAACCAGGCATCCTCTACTGACGAAATGAGATCGATATCCATCCAGGATACCTGGGCCAGGTCAATTAGGAAGGCCTGCTCGCTAAAGTGTTTTAGGGAGCATTTGACAGTGATGAGGGGTGGTCGTTTGACCGCGGACCCGTTACGGACGCAGGCAATAAGGCAGTGATCGATGAGATCCTGGTTGAAGACAGCATAGGTGTATTTAGAGGGTAAGTTAGTCAGGATGATATCTATAAGGGTGCCCATGTTTACAGATTTAGGGTTGTACCTGGTAGGTTCCTTGATAATTTGTGTTAGATTGAGGGCATCTAGTTTGGATTGTAGGATGTTAAGCATATCCCATTTTAGCGCACCAAGCAGTACGAACTCTGAGGATAGATGGGGGGAAATCAATTCACATATGGTGTCTAGGGCACAGCTGGGGGCTGAGGGGGGTCTGTAGCAAGCGGCAACAGTGAGAGACTTATTTCTGGAAAGGTGGATTTTTAGAAGTAGGAGCTCAAACTGTTTGGGCACAGACCTGGATAGTATGATAGAGCTCTGCAGGCTATCTATACAGTAGATTGCAACTCCACCCCCTTTGGCAGTTCTATCTAGATGGAAAATGTTGTAGTTGGGGATGGACATTTTTGAATTTTAGGTGGCCTTCCTAAACCAGGATTCAGACACTGCTAGAACATCAGGGTTGGCGGAGTATGCTAACGCAGTGAATAACTCAAACTTAGGGAGGAGGCTTCTGATGTTAACATGCAAAAAACCAAAGCTTTTACGGTTACAGAAGTCAACAAATGATAGCTCCTGGGGAGTAGGAGTGATACTGGGGGCTGCAGGGTCTGGGTTAACCTCTACATCACCAGAGGAACAGAGGAGGACTAGAATAAGGATACGGCTAAAGGCTTTAAGAACTGGTCTTCTAGTGCGTCGGGTACAGAGAATAAAAGGGGCAGATTTCCGGGCGTTGTAGAATAGATTTAGGGCATTATGTACAGACAAGGATATGGAAGGATATGAGTACAGTGGAGGTAAACCTAAGCGTTGGGTAACAGTGAAAGAGATAGCATCATTGGAGGCACCGATTGAGCCGGTCTCCGCGTGTATGGGGGGGTGGAACAAAGGAGCTATTTGAGGCAGTTTGAGAGGGACTTGGGGCTCTACAGTGAAATTGTATAATAAGAACTACCTGGAACAGCAATAGGCAAGGCATATTGACATGGGAGAGAGACATAAAGCAATCACAGGTGTTAATTCGAGAGAGCTAAGACAACAACTGGTAATGGCGATGAAAGTTTGGGCTGAGGCTAAACATATAAACAGGACAGCGTACCGTGTAAAGGAACAGTCCAGCAGGCATCAGCTGTGCAGCTGAGTGATCATAAGGTCCAGTGAACAGCAATATGTGAGTCCGAGAGCAGTTCGAATTGGTGCTACAGCACAGGCTAGCAGAAAGCACGGCTGTTGTTTGCGTGTGCTAGCGGGCCAGGGCTAGCAGATGGATCTTTGTGGTTGTCGCAACGGGAAGCCTGTTGAAACCACAGACGATTACGTCGGCTGACCAGTCGTGATGGATCGGCGGGGCTCCGTAGGAGGTCCCGTCCGGTTGACAGAGAGGTAGATAGCCGGGAGATGGGCCTGACTCGAGGCTAGCTCAAGGCTGATTAGCCAACAACAACATCCATTTGGTGCGATGATCCGGTGTTAAAGGTCCAGTGATTCAGTGATTCCGGCAGAAAAACCGATATGTTCTGGGTCGATAACGCGCTGTGCAGACTGGCCGATAATAGTCCAGGCTAGAGCTGGCTGGTAGGTAGTGCAGGCCACAGACAATGGTGAAAATCCGCTAACGGTGGCTAATAGCAAGTAGCTAGTTACTCCCGTCCGGTAGACAGAGAGGTAGATAGCCGGGATATGGGCCTGGCTCGAGGCTAGCTCAAGTTTAACTGGTGCTTGCTTCGGGGGCATTGCTGATTAGCCAACAGCAACATCCATTCGGATGCGGCTAGCTATAATATAATAATAATAATATGCCATTTAGCAGACGCTTTTATCCAAAGCGACTTACAGTCATGCGTGCATACATTTTTACGTATGGGTGGTCCCGGGGATCGAACCCACTACCCTGGCGTTACAAGCACCATGCTCTACCAGTTGAGCTACAGAAGCATGGCGCTCTACCAATTGAGCTACAGAGGTATCCGGTGTTAATGTCCAGTGATTCAGTTATTCCGGCAGAAAATCCAATGTTCTGGGTGAAAACCGCTAACGGTGGCTAATAGCAAGTAGCTAGTTAGCTGGCTAGCTAGTTTCAACTGGAAATTCTAGATTAAAGGTAAGTCAATAATAGAATCCGTTACACATTGAGTGAGGCGGGTTGCAGGAAAGTATATTTAGTAGAAGGATGAAAAGTGTGATAGGGAAATATGTACGAAAAATACAAAAAAATAAAAAAAACAGGCTATTTACACAGACAAACAAGAGTACACGACCGCACTGCTACGCCATCTTGGTCAACAGATGCATATACAGTGAGGGAAAAAAGTATTTGATCCCCTGCTGATTTTGTACGTTTGCCCACTGACAAAGACATGATCAGTCTATAATTTTAATGGTATGTTTATTTGAACAGTGAGAGACAGAATAACAACAAAAAAATCCAGAAAAACGCATGTCAAAAATGTTATAAATTGATTTGCATTTTAATGAGGGAAATAAATATTTGACCCCTCTGCAAAACATGACTTAGTACTTGGTGGCAAAACCCTTGTTGGCAATCACAGAGGTCAGACGTTTCTTGTAGTTGGCCACCAGGTTTGCACACATCTCAGGAGGGATTTTGTTCGACTCCTCTTTGCAGATCTTCTCCAAGTCATTAAGGTTTCGAGGCTGACGTTTGGCAACTCGAACCTTCAGCTCCCTCCACAGATTTTCTATGGGATTAAGGTCTGGAGACTGGCTAGGCCACTCCAGGACCTTAATGTGCTGCTTCTTGAGCCACTCCTTTGTTGCCTTGGCCGTGTGTTTTGGGTCATTGTCATGCTGGAATACCCATCCACGACCCATTTTCAATGCCCTGGCTGAGGGAAGGAGGTTCTCACCCAAGATTTGACGGTACATGGCCCCGTCCATCGTCCCTTTGATGCGGTGAAGTTGTCCTGTCCCCTTAGCAGAAAACACCCCCAAAGCATAATGTTTCCACCTACATGTTTGACGGTGGGGATGGTGTTCTTGGGTTCATAGGCAGCATTCCTCCTCCTCCAAACACGGCGAGTTGAGTTGATGCCAAAGAGCTCGATTTTGGTCTCATCTGACCACAACACTTTCACCCAGTTCTCTTCTGAATCATTCAGATGTTCATTGGCAAACTTCAGACGGCCCTGTATATGTGCTTTCTTGAGCAGGGGGACCTTGCGGGCGCTGCAGGATTTCAGTCCTTCACGGCGTAGTGTGTTACCAATTGTTTTCTTGGTGACTATGGTCCCAGCTGCCTTGAGATCATTGACAAGATCCTCCCGTGTAGTTCTGGGCTGATTCCTCACCGTTCACATGATCATTGCAACTCCACGAGGTGAGATCTTGCATGGAGCCCCAGGCCGAGGGAGATTGACAGTCTTTTGTGTTTCTTCCATTTGCGAATAATCGCACCAACTGTTGTCACCTTCTCACCAAGCTGCTTGGCGATGATGTTGTAGCCCATTCCAGCCTTGTGTAGGTCTACAATCTTGTCCCTGACATCCTTGGAGAGCTCTTTGGTCTTGGCCATGGTGGAGAGTTTGGAATCTGATTGATTGATTGCTTCTGTGGACAGGTGTCTTTTATACAGGTAACAAACTGAGATTAGGAGCACTCCCTTTAAGAGTGTGCTCCTAATCTCAGCTCATTACCTGTATAAAAGACACCTGGGAGCCAGAAATCTTTCTGATTGAGAGGGGGTCAAATACTTATTTCCCTCATTAAAATGCAAATCAATTTATAACATTTCTTACATGCGATTTTCTGGATTTTTGTTGTTGTTATTCTGTCTCTCACTGTTCAAATAAACCTACCATTAAAATTATAGACTGATCATTTCTTTGTCAGTGGGCAAACGTACAAAATCAGCAGGGGATCAAATACTTTTTTCCCTCACTGTATACCCTGTCCTATCTCACATCAATAATGGTTTGTTTTAATCTAATTCCTCATAACTACTCCATGAGAAGATTACATACAATCTCTCAAAAGATGAAAACCACTCAAGTTTTTCTGAGTTTACAATGAGAATCTTTAATTGATTACCCTTCAGACTTCATCTTCTGTAATTCTCACAATGATTATTCAAGCCCTAAACCGGCTCCTTTTGATCCCATATCAAAGTATCCTAGTATCGTTACTAGATCAACAACATAGGAAATATCTGTTTCCCCTTATATTGTTCCTGTCACCGCTCGAAATGTCCTATTTTATTTATTTATATAATAAATTACTCCGCGTAAGGAAACTGTGATATTTTATCCCAGGCATCTATTAAAAAAATAGTTTGAGACGTTGTCTCCTACTTCTCCCTTAACATATACTGTAGGGGACTTCCATCAATCCTGGAAAGAAAAAAAAACAACAGCAAAAAACTCCTACTCAGAACACATCAGATAATACCACGTTTCATTAAGTTCACTACACCTTCCAATATAAACCTATAATCCCTTTCTGGTAATGTAATCGTCTCCACTTGTTGCATTGATGTTTTAAAATAACAACCTATTGTTTAATAACTTCAGAACGTACAAACAATGTTTACTACTCCATCAGTGTCACGATCGTCAGGGAGAGACCAAGGCGCAGCGTTGAAGGTGAACATATTTATTATTATACTGATCACACGATCAAAACAACAGACGAATACGTGATGTCTACGGTTTAACACAAAACCAAATAAGAACAAGAAACCACAAACACAAAGTGAAAGACAGACAGTTAAATATGTCTCCCAATCAGAGACAACCAGCTGACACTCGTTGCCTCTGATTGGGAGTCACTCAGGCCAACATAGAAATACAAACATAGAATTACACACCCTGGCTCAACATAACAGTGTCCCCAGAGCCAGGGCGTGACAGTACCCCCCCCTAAAGGCGCGGACTCCGACCGCGCCAACTAAATACCACAGGGGAGGGACCGGGTGGGCACTCCGCCTTGGCGGCGGATCCGGCTCCGGGCCTGATCCCCACTCCCTCTCCAACCCCCCAAAGTACCCCTGGTCCGGTCTGGCCCCGCTGGCCGGAGCTGGACTGCACACTGATGGAGCGGATTGCTCTAGCTCGGCGTAACGCATCTGACCGGTGCCGGACCAGGCACCAGTGGAACAGGCACGGGCCGTGCCGGACCGACGACGCACACCACTGGCTTGGTGTGGGGAACAGGCACGGGCCGTGCTGGACTGACGACGCACACCACTGGCTTGGTGTGGGGAGCAGGAGCGGGCCGGACAGGGCTGACGATACGCACCACAGACTTGGTGCGGGGAGCAGGAATGGGCCGAGCCGGGCTGACGAAGCGCACCACTGACTTGGTGCGGGGAGCAGGACGGGCCGTGCCGGGCTGACGACGCGCACCACAGACTTGGTGCGGGGAGCAGGAACGGGCCGGACAGGGCTGACGAAACGCACCACAGACTTGGTGCGGGGAGCAGGAATGGGCCGGACTGGGCTGGCGACGCTCACCACAGACTTGGTGCGGAGAGCAGGAACGGGCCGGACAGGGCTGACGAAACGCACCACTGACTTGGTGCGGGGAGCAGGAATGGGCCGGGCCGAGCTGGCGATGCGCACCGTAGACTTGGTGCGAGTGGCAGGAACAGGCCGGACCGTACTGGGAACACACACCACTGGCCCTACGTGGGGATCAGGAACAGGCCGGACCGGACTGGCAACACACGCCAGTACCTCTCGCCGTGCCTCTACATCTTCCACCCCTCTTCGACCAGTGGCCCCCGTAACCTGGCGGCCTCCTCTGCCAATCCGCTGGGCCGCTCTGCCGCGGTCTCATGCTGGCCCGTCGTCCACGGCGTTAGCCCCCCCCTAAAAATTTTCTGGGCTTCACTCCTACCCGTGGCCAAGGTCTCCATGTCCCTCGCCAGCCGTTCGCCCTTCTGCCACAATGTCAAGCCCCTCTCCTCCTCATCCGGCTTGACCCAGTCGAGGAGGCGAAGGAGATCTGTTAGAGATCTCCCTGGCGATGGCTCCTGGACACGCTGCTTGGTCACATCTTGGTGGTTTCTTCTGTCACGATCGTCAGGGAGAGACCAAGGCGCAGCGTTGAAGGTGAACATATTTATTATTATACTGATCACACGATCAAAACAACAGACGAATACGTGATGTCTACGGTTTAACACAAAACCAAATAAGAACAAGAAACCACAAACACAAAGTGAAAGACAGACAGTTAAATATGTCTCCCAATCAGAGACAACCAGCTGACACTCGTTGCCTCTGATTGGGAGTCACTCAGGCCAACATAGAAATACAAACATAGAATTACACACCCTGGCTCAACATAACAGTGTCCCCAGAGCCAGGGCGTGACAATCAGCCTAATAGTAAAAACCACCTCCCATTGTTCAACATACCAGAAACAGATTACCGTTGTTAGAATTAATGAACTGTCTGCATCACTCACTGTTGTTTAAACAAACTATAGAATTTAATAATAATAATCAAAAATTGTCAAAGAACGTTCCATATTCAACTATCTGGATATGTGCTCCACCTTATCATCTTACTAAATCATGGCATTAGTAAATTCTATCCACAAACCACTACTCCCTAATAACATGTTTTCATTCACATAACTAGAAAGCATTATTTTATGCTTCAAACAATCCAATATTTCTCATCACCCAATTAACCTACTTTCCTTGTCAAACAATCCAATTCAACATTTCTCATCTCCCAATTAACCTACTTTTATTTTCAAACACAGAAAACCCTCTACAATCTCTATTATCCTCTACCGCTGTCTTTCCATCTAACGGTACTTTAACAGATGACAAATTATTGTGAAATTATAGTCAAAACAAACAAAACATCTATTCACAGAGATGCAACTTTAATTACTCTCCGCTATGGGTTGGTAAGACAATCTCTTTCGTATAATCTTATCAATTCAACCAGTGATTCAGGTCAACAGCATCAATGTAACAGTTTTGCTTCCTTCCCTACATGGGCTTGAACCAGGTACCCTCTGCACACATTAAAAATAGTCACCCTCGAAGCACCGTTACCCGTCGCTCCACAAACTCTGCGGTCCTTGCAAAGTAAGGCAAACAACTACTTCCAGGTCGCAGAGCAAGTTACGTCACCACTCTAAACGCCACTAGTTCGCACCACTAACTAGCTAGCCCTTTCACACCGGTAACATTCACCCCCCTTTGACTTCCTCAGCAACCATTGATCCGTGTACACCAAACGTAACCCATAATGTCCCTTACTGCTCTCTCACGTTCAGCGAGCCCCATTCGCTAACACCCGCAGACAAAAACATGGAAACTCTTCCATTCTTAGACCAAATAAAACCCATTCTCAAACAGCGTTTCTGCATTCACCTCTATCGTAGGGTTTAAAAACTAACTTAACACCTTTCACAATCCTAAATTGCTGTAGTAGCTTCATGTTTGGTTCAGTTTATCTGTTATGATATTGTGTCAGTAATACTTCTGTAGTGACCTCAACCAAAAGTTGCTATATTCCTCAGTCAATGTTATTTTTCATACTCTGCTTCCTTCCAACACTGCTTCATTATCACTGGTGTTTGTTTAACACTCTATTTATTCTCTTTGTCCCCTTGCTTTACTTCCCATTAAGATAAGACATTCACTTCTCTATGCGTCTTCACTACACCCTTATTTTCCCCTGTTATCAACTAAGATCATAGCCACAGCTCTTGTGAAACCACCAATCCGCCATTATTAGAATACAGCAGATCTAGGTAACTGTCCTTTCTAAGTAGGCTAAAAGCAATAATTGACATTTGCTGTAGTTGACAAGCATATATTGAATTTATATCCTTAGTATCAATATCCAATTTATGGATTGACATTACGCCCCCATTCTCACTCGTTTAGTACTCTAGTATCTGTCTAAGCAACACATACCAACAGTAGAATTACACTCTGAAACCCAGATTTGTTTACTCTATGCCATTGCCCCAATGCTATTGAAATGACACAGACATCCCACAAATAGCGCAATTACAATGGTTTGTCGTCTTACCATCTGATACAAAATTAAGGTCTTGAGGATAGTCATTATCTGTCCATGCTGACCTATCACTAAGATATGGTTCCACATAGAAAACCCCTAATTTAATTAACATCCATTTGCACATTGTCTGATTTTCACTACTTTTACAAGAGACTTGTTCTAAATGCGGATTTGCCTGTAATAATTTCGTAATTTCCTTTCTCTGTCTTTGAGGTAAATGAAGCTCTGATGTACTCTTAATGGTGACTGTTTTTCCAGATACCGGTCTAATAAGCTGGCCATCCATTACTTCTATTAGTTCATGCAATATTAGTAATCAAATACTTCAATCAAATCCCCACCTTGATCTTTATTAAAATTTTGTTTGCCTATTTTGTCTTTGGTGCTATGATTCAACAGGTTCACTTGTATCTGCTCTGAGTCTTCCACCCCCCAAAAAAAAACGTATTCTCTCCTAACCAAGGTATTCAAACCTAATGATGATACAACACATCAGAGGTCCATAACCTATTTCGTCTCGTTAAGGACTTGAACCTCAACAACTTTATAATGATTTTTCCCATTAATGGCCTCAAACCTCTCTGTCCATAATCTCGTCTTGTTAAGGACTTGAACCCTTGAACCTCAACAACTTTATAATGATTTTTCACATTAAAGGCCTCAAACCTCTCTCTTTATAATGTTTTTACACATCAAGGGCCTCAAACCCAATCATTTATAATGCCTTTAAACATTAAGGGCCTTAAACCCAATCATTTATAATGCCTTTAAACATTAAGGGCCTTGAACCCAATCATATCCTTTGTTTTCCACTCATTTATCTGAACACACCCTATTTTGAATCACAGTACCATTTCATTTCTTCTAATTTGCTATTCTCCTTACCCCCTTTACATAATTCAATACCACTCATCCTTCCCCTTTAAAATATTGATTTTAAACGTTCGTTACAGCTCAGATTTTGACATAATCAAAGAAATGAAAGTCTGCTTACCTGTTAGTTCGGCTGTAAACTGCATCCTGTTCGTTCAGATGCCAATCTGTTATGATGAGTTTCTGGTATTGAGAAGTTCAGGATGCAAGATAGTATGCTACACAGATGGAGATTTGATTCAGTCATTATTTAATGGTTACAATAATGGATTCAATGACAGGAGGTACGGACATAGCCTCCTGCCATCTGAATGACTTCCATACAAAATATCTCAGTTTATATAATGCTCTCCCAATCTACTTCTGTCCCACACAGTTGCTAACCATCATTGAATGTCACTCATCTACCACCATATCATCCACCTACTTGGTATCGTGTGGCACCCTAGCCAGGCCATTCCATCACGCACCCCTCCTAAGATTAGCAACAGTGGCCCCCAATCTATCTTGGCACACTGACCTTCTGACCTCCCCTCCGTGACCGACACAACACATGGCTTGTCCTTGTCCTCTGTCCCACATACAGCTTATGAGTTCTACATACATTAATGAATTATCACAAATCATCATAACAATAGCAAAGGGGGTGAATACATATGCCCGCACCACTTTTCCATGATTTATTCTTTAGAATTATTTGAAAAAAGTTATTTTTTTCATTTCACTTCACCAATTTGGACTATTTTGTGTATGTCCATTACATGAAATCCAAATAAAAGTGCATTTAAATTACAGGTTGTAATGCAACAAAATAGGAAAAACGCCAAGGGGGATGAATACTTTTGCAAGGCACTGTACCTAGCAAGATGACGAAGGAACAATTTAATTCACTCTCCATAATCCATACTGCCAGTGCCAGCCCATAGCCAAATGTTTTGCTAGCTAATGTTAGCATACTCGCTAGCTTGCAGAACAATTAGCTAGCTAGCTAAGGACACTGCACTAACTCGGCAGCTAACACTGTTTCATGGAAACTAGCTAATCCATTGTGATTTAATTATAAAATCAATACTAGCTACAGTGGTTAGCTAGCTTGGCGGAAGTATTAAATGTTGTGTGCATTACGTCTGTGCACTTAGCTAGCTACCATCCCGTAGCTTCATTGCATATGAAGTGTGACTGGCTCATCCATGGATGTACAGAGAAAATGTTTGTGCTCAAAGTCAAGTTGTTGGTGACTGATGAGCATTGCGATTCTACAAGTAGAATTGGTAGGTTCGTCGCTATCCGGATCCGGCACGCAGCAGGTACTGCTTTTGTTCTAGCAAGAGAAGGAACAGCCTACCACTGTGATAAGTACATCTCAGCAGTCTATCGGCAGTGAGATTCTCTCGGTGTGTTTCATGCTTTAGAGGAAGGAGTGTGAATGTGTGTGCGTGTTTCCGTGTTTTGTTTGTGTGTGTGTATGTGAGTGTGCATGTGCTTGCACGTGTGTCTGTTATCGCAAACACAGGTCCATTTCCTCCAGGCTTGTTGGCACAGCACTAAGCTAACATGGCAGCTAGCCTCATGTCTGTCTGCGTCACACAAGGTGAGGAGAATTAGTAAGAAAACTCCACACCTGCAGAAATGAGTAGGGCCAGGAGTTTCTTCTCGCCGCATAAAAAAGGAGATGTTTTATTGTCACATACACCAGATATGTGCAGTGAAATGTGTTGTTTTACAGGGTCCGCCATAGTAGTAGGGTTAAGTCGACATCAACAGATTTTTCACCTTGTGTATTCTGTTACTGGCCCAACGCTCTAACCGCTAGGTTACCTGCTGCGCTGATTAAGAAAAACTCATTGCACTACATTTTTATGACATGTGACAGGTATAGATTTAAGTCTCTCCTCTCTCTGTTTCTTTTTCTCTCCCAGCTCAAACATTAAGTGCTAATATAATCAGCCCTGTCTGGCCAGTGGTAATTAAAGTGTTCGTTATTTAATTATGTTTGGCTAATGCCTGCTTGAATGCAATCTAGGTGATTTATGTAAATGACTGCACCCTATTATAGAGTTTTACAGTGTTGTAGATATAATTAGTGTCAGGACATTAGTTTTAGGTTCACCTCACAGCATGGGGGTAGCTTCCATGGAAATCCTAGAATTGTAAAAAGCACCTTAGACCACGGCAGTTTAACTACACCCTCATGTGTACACTCAATATGGCCGGCCGTCCATACATCACAGATCCATTTGAATAAGGATGTCACGCATGTGCGTGTGTAATGATCAATTCACAGGCATCTATAAACACAACAGGTGCTCTCATACACACCTGAGGAATGCAGAGGCATCCGACTGATGGAAGCGTTTCTCATCGTCAGGATACATGTGCATTGTGCGATGCTGCCAGGGACAGAAGTCTCACTGAGTCTGAGAAAAATGACGGCGACGCAGTCTCCATCACTAATACTACTGACAGCATGGAGAGAGAGAAAGAGAGCAAGAGAATACGAGTGAGAGAGTAAGTTATGAGAGAGAATGGCAGAGAAAGAGAGAGGGGAGAGAATGGTAGAAAATGACAGGGAGAAAGAGAGATAGAGAGAGAGCAGAGATCAAGGAGAGAGAATGCATGAGGAAAGAGAAGAGTCTTGGTTCAGGTTTAGTAATCAGAGCTTCTTCCTCCACACAAGGAAGGAAATAAATTGGTCTTCCACTTTTTAGAAGTTGTTCTTTCATTTCTCTCTCTCTCTCTCTCTCTCTCTGAACTCCTCCCTCTAGACTCTTTCCAGGGATTTCTTTCAGAGTTCTCTCTGCTCAGCCACAGCCACATAAAATAGCTTTTTAAACAGGAGCATAAAAGATAGTAAGGACAGCAAGACCGAGACAACTGTTAAGTTGCGTCAATTCAAATCTGGTATTAGGAACAAAAGAGGTCAATACACGTCTTCTAAAATAGACTAGTATTTTAATTAATGCAAACACTTCAATGGTAAATATGATGTTCGTATATACGGGTCCACTGAAATACCACGCAGGGCACTCAGAGAACTAAGCCATTGTTATGAGTTCTTCTTAAAATACTCTGACAGAGATAGTTCCCGCTCCCTGCTGGGCCTATCAGGGTAGAGGTTGGGCGTGGTTTAGACTTGCCAAACCTATCGCTGGCGCTCAGGCTGGTCCCAGCCTCTTGGCGCTCCACTGTTGCACACTGTTGCCAGGCATCTAGTTGTTTTGCAACTTATCCAGAAAGTCAGCACTTTTGCAGTACACGTCCTTGGACGGTTCACAGACAACAAAGAGCAGTGTAGTCTAGTATTTTGAGACACAAGTTCTTATCTCATCCTACCCCCTAACGTTCCTCACATGAATCACAGCTTGTTATGTGAAACAATTTATATCAGTACAGTACAAACCTTCTATGTTTAATCACCAATGCATTCCTTCTAAGCTATTCATCACATCCAGCTATGAGAAAACAAATCCCCACACAACGATCAAGACAACAACACCTCAACATGTAGCAGCACCTTGCACGATACAACACAGTGTTAGCAGAAAGTCACAACCTTGTCTTAACGTTTCCCATCTTTTTGATTCGGCTTATCCTTATAGAAGAAACTACAGCGTTTTTTTTTTTTTACAGTTTGGACTTTCATTCAGCCAGTTCTTCTTAGTTGACAAGGCTGCCGTTACTCCTCAAATCAAATCAAACTTTCTTTATAGAGCACATTTCTTACAGGGGATGCATTTCAAGTGCTTAAGAAATAAAATAACAAAAACACTATTTCCTAAAATTAGACAAATTAAAATGGTAAGACAATAACACAACAACAGTGGACCTGAGAGTCTAATGGATTAAAATGAATCAAAATAATTAAGATATACCGAGTGGGATCAAGTAAATAAAATAGATAGTATGACTAAAAGCATCCTAAGTAAAAGCACGGCTAAAAAGGTGTGTCTACGGCAGGCTGTTCCAAAGGCCAGAACCGTAGTGGCTGAAGGCAGCCTCACCAAGCATTTGGGTTCTGACCTGTGCAACAACTAAAAGGCCTGTGCCAGAGGATCTAAGGGACCGAGCACATATCTTACAAGCATGTCAGACATGTATTTGGGTGCAAGATCACATAGTGCTTTAAAAATCAATAAAGCTATTTTAAAATCCATTCTAAAACTACCAGGCAACCATTGCAGGGACTTTGAAATAGGTGTTATGTGTGCTCACCTTCTGGTCTTAGTAAGCGCATGTGCTGCTGCATTTAGAATAAATTTGGAAGACCAGACAGGAGAGCATTGCAATAATCAAGCCTGCTAGTGATAAAACCATGCATTAGTCTCTCAGTGTGGGCCTGACAGAAAAACGGACGCACTTTGGCAATATTTCTGAAGTGCTAAAAAGCTGATTTTGTCACATAACGGGCCTCAAAATGTAGGTTAGTCTAAAATCACACTTATGTTTTTAGCCTGGTGGGTGGTATCTAGTGCCAGAGAATGTAAAAGTGATGTCCGTTTCTCTCTATGGGCCTTAGCACCAATAACCAGAACTTCAGTTCTGTCTTGGTTCAGCTGTAGAAAGTTTTGTGCCATCCATATTTTTATATCAGTGACACATTCAACAGTGTAATTGAAGGCAGAAGGACTCCACAGTCTCTCAGGACTCATGTTCTTGCTGTTAGACTGGTCTGACATAACCTCATCATAGTGTACTGAAGGTCTATATTCCTCATCCACTTTATTATATGTGCCCTTACCTGTTGCTCATCCCTTTCATCTTTCTCCCCTCCTTCACACTCCTCTTCTCCTCACTCATGGTTCAGAAAACACACGTTTTAATTGGTGGTGGCAACCCTGTTGTTGTTGGATCCAGTATGTCATTGGCCAGCTCAGACTTCCTCTCTAAACCTCGCCTCTCCCTACTTCTCCACTCTTCCGTCAAGGTCCTAAATGGATGGGATCCCTGAAGAATCCAGTCAGCTTTCTTTTCACCGATCCACTCACTGAACTTCCATGTTGTCATTTGCACAAACAAAACAAAACAAGTTTGTCGCATTTCTCTGTCTCACATTGTTTCTAATTGATTTACAGTTAACCGTCAAACTGCAAATTGACAGCCTGGATTCACACCTAGCATCAGATCATCGTGCTGTGAAACAGCTGCTCCATACAGTCTCCCATTAGCTGTAATACAGTCATATCCCCATAGAGACAGTTTAACAGCAGAGCAGTAACATTAACACCAGGCTACTGAGGTGTGACTGTCTGTCTATCTGTCTGTCTACTACAGGACACTGTAACCTGCCCCATATAGGGCTAACCGAATGATCAAGACACAACGTGATAGCCTTGACTGTGACCCTCAATGCCACTGTAACTCACTCTGTGTGTGTGTGTGTGTGTGTGTGTGTGTGAATGTGCACCTGCATGCATATATGTGTACATGCGCCTGCATGCTTGTGTGTGTGTGTGCCCGCATACCAACATGTGTTTGTCATAGCAGTGTTGGCCAAAACTGCTTAGCCATGGCTGAGGGTTGAGGTGATGAAACATTGTGTAACAGCCAGGCAGCAGTGTGTGAGCCGTACGGACCCAGCCAGGACAGTTATACTGTTGATAGCAGTGATCAAAGTCAACCTAGTGGGGACACACTTACACACCCTGAGCATGTAAATAAAGGGGAAAACTCAATATCCTTCCAATAATCTTTCACTTCATAACATGTTGTCTCCAAGCAAGAATCTTCATACTGTTATATAAACATGTCCTGTCCTTTGTCTTTCAGAACAAAGTGTTGATCATTGATGCGCTGAAGGTCAAGCTGCAGGTAAGACAAATAGCTTTTTTTAACTTTATCGCAATTTCATTTCATTATTGAATAGTGTGTGTTTGTTCAGCTGTCTTGCTGTCTGTTTGTATCTGTGTGTGTGCGTGTGTGTGTGTGTGTGTTTGTGTGTGCCAAATCACTGTCAGTGTCAGCAGATGCCAATATTCTGCTGTTCCAGCATTGTCCTCTCTGTGAAAATACTCTGCATATGTCTCCATCCCCCGACAGACAGAGGTAGGATGACGTCAGCTTAAACAAGGCTTTAATGAAGTCCATCGTTTATCTCTAACAGTCGATTAGCCCCGCTGGGTTCCAGACTGAAGACATTGTCCCAAATCGCACCCTATTCCCTATTTAGTGTGTTACTTTTGACCAAGGCCCATAGGGTTCTGGTCAAAAGTAGTGCACTATAAAGGAAATGGGGCGCCATTTGAGACGTAGCCTGAAGACTCTCTGTAGATATTACACTGTCCATTAGGTTTATTCTGTTCTGTTTGTCAGACAGACACACACAGTATTGTGTAATCTGTAATCATGCAGATGTAGGATTTTAATAAGAGCCAGTTTGCTACAGCAGGAATAGAATCCTGCAGCAACAGGAAATGTGATTTATTAAGAGACATGTTTTTTAGGGGTTGATACATTTTTCGTAAGGGAAAATCAAGTCTAAAATTTCAAAGTGGAAATTACAAACTTCAAAAGCCTTTTTAAACCTCAAATACACTACATGTTTTAAATGTCCTGCATTGCAGAAGATAGGAGCTGTTTGTGTCCATTGCTTAGTTCAAAGACACCAATCACACTTCTGGTGTCAACCTGATTTCACATAAAAGAAGCTGAAGTTCTTTGAAAGTAGGAAAGGTAATCATGATAGACTGAACATGACTGCAATTGTTCCACACTTTGTGATGTGTTGGCCATCTTCCATGTAACAGGTTATTGTCTACATGAATATAACTGACAGAACCTTTGGCATAGCTGTCAGATGAAAGGAATGGATATCAATCTGTGTGTGTCTGTGTGTGCATGCATGTGTTCACTTGTGTGTGTATATACTTGCATGTTTGCATGTCTGTGTGTGTCTGTGTGTCCACGCCTTTGTATCTATGTGTCTGTCTGTCTCATCTCCCTTGCCTTCCCTTCTCTCTACATTTAGTATTCATACCCTCACCCCGTCTCTCATTAAATTTGACATTTTAGTCAGTTAACAGACGCTTTTATCCAGAGCGACTTACAGTTAGTGCATTCACCTTAAGATAGCTAGGTGGGACAACCACATAAGTACATTTATCCTCAATAAAGTAGCTATCAGTAAAGTCAGTGATAGTTGGGGGGGGGGGGAGTCAAGTGTGAGTGTAAGTTCATGAAAGGCAAGTAAAAAAATAAAAATAATGTGCCTTTTCAAGAGAAACTTTAATAACGATGGTTTTGAGAAACAGCTCGGAGACATAACGATGCTCTTGCAAAGGTTTTAACGATGAACGTAGCCTTAAGATGCTTTTGGGAAACCAAGCCCAGATAGATAGATGGATGATAGAGTGTGAGAGTACAGAGTCAATGTGTGGGGGTACAGGTTAGTCGAGGTAATTGAGGTAATATGTACATGTAGGTAGGGGTAAAGTGACTATGCATAGATAATAAACAGCAAGGAGCAGAAGCGTAAAAAGGGGGGGGTCAATGCAAATAGTCTTATGGCTTGGGGGTATAAGCTGTTAAGGAGCCTTTTGGACCTAGACTCGGCGCTCCGGTACCACTTGCCGTGTGGTAGCAGAGAGAACAGTCTATGACTAGGGTGTCTGGAATCATTTTTAGGGCCTTCCTCTGGCACCGCCTGGTACAAAGGTCCTAGATGGCAGGAAGCTTGGCCCCAGTGAGGTACTGGGCCGTACGCACTACCCTCTGTAGTGCCTTGTGGTCGGATGCCGAGCAGTTGCCATATCAGGCGTTGATGCAACCAGTCAGGATACTCTCGATGGTGCAGCTGTAGAACTTTTTGAGGATCTGGGGACCCATACCAAATCTTTTCAGTCTCCTGAGGGGGAATAGGCATTGTTGTGCCCTCTTCACGACTGTCTTGGTGTGTTTGGACCATGATAGTTTGTTGGTAATGTGGACACCAAGGAAGTTGAAGCTCTCAACCTGCTCCACTACAGCCCTGTCGATGTGAATGGGGGCATGCTCTGCCCTCTTTTTCCTGTAGTCCACGATCATCTCCTTTGTCTTGATCACGTTGAGGGAGAGATTGTTATCCTGGCACCACAAGGCCAGGTCTCTGACCTCCTCACTATAGGCTGTCTCATTGCTGTCGGTGATCAGACCTACCACTGTTGTGTCGTTGGCAAACATAATGATGTTGTTGGAGTCGTGCCTGGCCATGCAGTCTTGGGTGAACAGGGAGTACAGGAGGGGACTGGGCACGCACCCCTGAGGGGCCCCCGTGTTGAGAATCAGCGTGGCAGATGTGTTGTTACCTACCCTTACCACCTGGGGCGGCTCGTCAGGAAGTCCAGGATCCAGTTGCAGAGGGAGGTGTTTAGTCCCAGGGTCCTTAGCTTAGTGATGAGCTTTGAGGGCACTATGGTGTTGAACGCTGAGCTGTAGTCAATGAATAGCATTCTCACGTAGGTTGGCAGCTCGTGTCTGTTCTTCCCTTTGTAGTGTGTAATAGGTTGCAAGCCCTGCCACATCCGACGAGTGTCGGAGCCGGTGTAGTACGATTCAATCTTAGTCCTGTATTGACGCTTTGCCTGTTTGATGGTTCGTCGGAGGGCATAGCGGGATTTCTTATAAGCGTCCGGGTTAGAGTCCCGCTCCTTAAAAGCGGCATCTCTACCCTTTAGCTCGGTGCAGATGTTGCCTGTAATCCATGGCTTCTGGTTGGGGTATATACAGTCAGGTCCATAAGTATTTGGACAGTGACACAATTTGCATAATTTTGGCTATGTACGCCACCATAATGGTTTTGAATGGAAACAAATAAGATGTGCTAGAAGTGTAGACTTTCAACTTTAATTTAAGTGTTGTGTAAAAATTATTGTAAGAACCGTGTAGGAATTACAACTATTTTTATACATAGCACCCCAATTTTAGGTGTTCAAAATGAATTAGACAAACTAACATAATCATACATTTAATTGTGAGTTTTAATACTTGGTTGCAAATCCTTTGCAGTCAATGACTGTCTGAAGTCTGGAACCCATAGACATCACCAGATGCTGGGTTTCTTCCCTGGTGGTGCTCTGCCTTTACTGCAGCTGTCTTCAGTTCCTGCTTGTTCTTGGGGCGTTTTGCCTTTAGTTTTGCCTTCAGCAAGTGAAATGCATGCTCAATTGGATTCAGGTCAGGTGATTGACTTTGCCATTGCAGAACATTCCACTTTTTTGCCTTTAAAAAGTATTGGGTTGCTTTCGCAGTATGCTTCTGGTCATTGTCCATCTGCACTGTGAAGCGCCGTCCAATTAGTTTTGAAGCATTTGGCTGAATCTGAGCAGATAATATAGCCGTAAACACTTCAGAATTCATCCTGCTGCTTTTGTCAGCAGTCACATCATCAATAAATACAAGGGAACCAGTTCCATTGGCAGCCATACATGCCCACGCTATAACACTACCTCCACCATGCTTCACAGATGAGGTGGTGTGCTTCAGATCAGGAGCAGTTCCTTCCCTTCTCCAAACTCTTCTCTTCCCATCATTCTGGTACAAGTTGATCTTTGTCTCATCTGTCCATAGGATGTTGTTCCAGAACTGTACAGGCTTTTTTAGATGTTTTTTGGCAAACTCTAATCTGGTCTTCCTGTTTTTGAGGCTTACCAATGGTTTACATCTTGTGGCAAACCCTCTGTATTTACTCTGGTGAAGTCTTCTTTTCATTGTTGACTTTGACACAGATACGCCTACCTCCTGGAGGGTGTTCTTGATCTGGCCAACTGTTGTGAAGGGGTTTTTCTTCACCAGGGAAATAATTATTATTTCACCCACCACAGTTGTTTTCCGTGGTCTTCCGGGCCTTTTGGTGTTCCTGAGCTCACCCGTGCATTCTTTCTTTTTAAGAATGTACCAAATAGTGGATTTGGCCACACCTAATGTTTTTGCTATCTCTCTGATGGGTTTGTTTAGATTTTTCTGCCAAATGATGGCTTGCGTCACTGGCAGTGACAGCTCTTTGGACTTCATTTTGAGGATTAACAGCAACAGTATCCAAATGCAAATGCCACACTTGAAATCAACTCTAGACCTTTAATCTGCTTACTTGTAAATTAACTAATTAGGGAATAACACACAGCTGGCCATGGAACAGCTGAGCAGCCAATTGTCCAATTACTTTTGGTCCCTTAAAAAGGGGAGGACCACATATAAAAAGTGCTGTAATTCCTACACCGTTCACCCGATTTGGATGTAAATACCCTCAAATTAAAGCTGAAATTCTGCACTTTCAGCTCATATTCATTATTTAATTTCAACTCCAATATGCTGTGGTAGACAGCTAAAATAATAATAACTTGGTTAATGTCCAAATATTTATGGTATGGTCACTGTGGGGATGACGTCATTGATGCACTTATTGATGAAGCCGGTGACTGATGTGGTATACTCCTCAATGTCATCGGATGAATCCCGGAATATATTCCAGTCTGTGCTAGCAAAACAGTCCTGTAGCTTGGGGCCTGGGCCAGAGAGGAGGGTATAAAAGACACCTGTCCACAGAAGCAATCAATCAATCAGATTCCAAACTCTCCACCATGGACAAGACCAAAGAGCTCTCCAAGGACGTCGGGACAAGATTGTAGACCTACACAAGGCTGGAATGGGCTACAAGACCATCGCCAAGCAGCTTGGTGAGAAGGTGACAACAGTTGGTGTGATTATTCGCAAATGGAAGAAACACAAAAGACTGTCAATCTCCCTCGGCCTGGGGCTCCATGCAAGATCTCATCTCGTGGAGTTGCAATGATCATGAGAACAGTGAGGAATCAGCCCAGAACTACACGGGAGGATCTTGTCAATGATCTCAAGGCAGCTGGGACCATAGTCACCAAGAAAACAATTGGTAACACACTACGCCGTGAAGGACTGAAATCCTGCAGCGCCCGCAAGGCCCCCTTGCTCAAGAAAGCACATATACAGGCCCGTCTGAAGTTTGCCAATGAACATCTGAATGATTCAGAGGAGAACTGGGTGAAAGTGTTGTGGTCAGATGAGACCAAAATCGAGCATCAACTTTGGCATCAACTCAACTCGCCATGTTTGGAGGAGGAGGAATGCTGCCTATGACCCCAAGAACACCATCCTCACGTCAAACATGGATGTGGAAACATTATGCTTTGGGGGTGTTTTTCTGCTAAGGGGACAGGACAACTTTACTGCATCAAACGGACGATGGACGGGGCAATGTACCATCAAATCTTGGGTGAGAACCTCCTTCCCACAGCCAGGGCATTGAAAATGGGTCATGGATGGGTATTCCAGCATGACATTGACCCAAAACACACGGCCAAGGCAACAAAGGAGTGGCTCAAGAAGAAGCACATTAAGGTCCTGGAGTGGCCTAGCCATTCTCCAGAACGTAATCCCATAGAAAAAAAAGGGAGCTGAAGGTTCGAGTTGCCAAACGTCAGCCTCAAAACCATAATGACTTGGAGAAGATCTGCAAAGATGAGTGGGACAAAATCCCTCCTGAGATGTGTGCAAACCTGGTGGCCAACTACAAGAAACGTCTGACCTCTGTGATTGTCAACAAGGGTTTTGCCACCAAGTACTAAGTAATGTTTTGCAGAGGGGTCAAATACTTATTTCCCTAATTAAAATGCAAATCAATTTATAACATTTTTGACATGCGTTTTTCAGTTTTTGTTGTTGTTATTCTGTCTCTCACTGTTCAAATAAACCTACCATTAAAATTATAGACTGATCATGTCTTTGTCCGTGGGTCAGTGGGGATCACATACTTTTTTCCCTCACTGTAAGTAGTACTTTCAAATATTTTTACTTAAGTACTTTACACCACTGTTCACTGCAAATTGACTATTTGACTATTAGATGTTCAATGTTTCTTTTGAAAACAAATATTTAAAAAGGAATAGTTTCACAATATTAAAACGAGAGTTCAGTTTACGTAACAGGGTTGACCTTAAAATGAGAGACAGGTTGTTGTTTTCTCACCTTAAAATGAATCACTGATCGCATGAAATAAGTTATAATCTTCAGAAATGACTTTGTCAACCTAACAAAATAACTAGGGCTTTACAATGATGGTCATAACTTGGAGAAATGTTGGGGTTAAGTGGGTTAAAATCTTCCTAGAAGTCACAGAGGATGCTTAGAGGGACATGTCAAAATGCTGAATTTTGACACTTTAGCAAGACTTTATTCATATGAAATTCTGATTGATTGAATTTTCAATGTGGTCTACAGTCGTGGTCAAACGTTTTGAGAATGACACAAGTATTGGTCTTCACAAAGTTTGCTGCTTCAGAGTTTTTAGATATTTTTGTCAGATGTTACTATGGTATACTGAAGTATAATTACAAGCATTCCATAAGTGTCAAAGTCTTTTATTGACAATTACATTAAGTCTATGCAAAGAGTCAATATTTGCAGTGTTGACCCTTCTTTTTCAAGACCTCTGCAATCCGCCCTGGCATGCTGTCATTTAATTTCTGGGCCACATCCTGACTGATGGCAGCCCATTCTTGCATAATCAATGCTTGGAGTTTGTCAGAATATGTAGGTTTTTGTTTGTCCACCCGCCTCTTGAGGATCGACCACAAGTTCACAATGGGATTAAGGTCTGGGGAGTTTCCTGTCCATGGACCCAAAATTTCGATGTTTTGTTCCCCGAGCCACTTAGTTATCACTTTTGCCTTATGACAAGGTGCTCCATCATGCTGGAAAAGGCATTGTTCGTCACCAAACTGTTCTTGGATGGTTGGGAGAAGATGCTCTCGGAGGATGTGTTGGTACCATTCTTTATTAATGGCTGTGTTCTTAGGCAAAATTGTGAGTGAGCCCACTCCCTTGGCTGAGAAGCAACCCCACACATGAATGGTCTCAGGATGCTTTACTGTTGGCATGACACAGGACTGATGGTAGCGCTCACCTTGTCTTCTCCGGACAAGGTTTTTTCCGGATGCCCCAAACAATCGGAAAGGGGATTCATCAGAGAAAATGACTTTACCCCAGTCCTCAGCAGTCCAATCCCTGTACCTTTTGCAGAATATCAGTCTGTCCCTGATGTTTTTCCTGGAGAGAAGTGGCTTCCTCGCTGCCCTTCTTGACACCAGGCCATCCTCCAAAAGTCTTCGCCTCACTGTGCGTGCAGATGCACTCACACCTGCCTGCTGCCATTCCTGAGCAAGCTCTGCACTGGTGGTGCCCCGATCCCGCAGCTGAATCAACTTTAGGAGACGGTTCTGGCGCTTGCTGGACTTTCTTGGGCACCCTGAAGCCTTTTCACAACAATTGAACCTCTCTCCTTGAAGTTCTTGATGATCCGATAAATGGTTGATTTAGGTGCAATCTTACTAGCAGCAATATCCTTGCCTGTGAAGCCCTTTTTGTGCAAAGCAATGAAGACGGCACGAACAATGATTTCAAGCACCACCCTCCTTTTAAAGCTTCCAGTCTGTTATTCTCACTCAATCAGCATGACAGAGTGATCTCCAGCCTTGTCCTCGTCAACACTCTCACCTGAGAGAATCACTGACATGATGTCAGCTGGTCCTTTTGTGGCAGGGCTGAAATGCAGTGGAAATGTTTTTGTGGGGATTAAGTTCATTTTCATGGCAAAGAGGGACTTTGCAATTAATTGCAATTCATCTGATCACTCTTCATAACATTCTGAAGTATATGCAAATTGGCATCATAAAAACTGAGGCAGCAGACTTTGTGAAAATTAATATTTGTGTAATTCTCAAAACTTTAAAGGGCACTTCATTTAATATAACAGGCTTTTAAAATGCAATATTTGTGCACAATTTCTACTTCAAATATCAAATGGATGCAAAAGGAACAACCCATATGTGCATGATTCATGGCCTTTAATACACATAGATGGGTTAGCTGACAAAAGTCACGAAAACGATGTGCATGCTTCAATTGGGCAGAAGTCCGTGAGTTGTTGTGATTCTGAATGGCCATATAGCTACCAACAATGATAAGAAACTGCCACATGGGGAATCGTAAGTGACTCGTTTCTTCTCGTTCTTGATACCATGTCTTGTTTTGAGGTGTTGACTGATTTCATGTCAATGCTAATATGGCTAAAATTTGCTAGCTAGCTAACCAACAACTGTAACTGTGTATTTGAGAGGCAACAAGTGCTCATTGGTCACATTTATTTACGTTTTCAATAAACATTGGAGACGAAATATAGTTTACATGTTGCCAACCCCGTATGTTTTGCCCCATAGTTGCGCACGTGTCGGTCATGTTGCTAAACAACCAACCTGTATATTGGGTAAAGGTCAGAGTAAAGGTCAATCAGGTGGGTCCTCAGCCGTTGTGAATTTAAAATTGATTATAGTCATTGTTACTATGAATAGACTACATTCAATAGACGTTTTCCCAGAGAGAAAAATACATTTTAATGCACATGATTCATATCTCAGATCCTCTGTTCCTACCAGTTCATTCATTGAGCTGCTGGTAGCTGCTGTTGGCCCATTGATGAGTGAGAACAGTCATTACAGGGTGGGAGAGGGATGGTGATGATGATTTCATATGTCTTCCTACTCAGATCTGGGACACTGCTGGGCAAGAAAGATTCCGCAGCGTCACACACGCCTACTACCGCGACGCTCATGGTAAGCTGTGTGTGTGTGTGTGTGTGTGTGTGTGTTTAGGAGCACCATACAGTACCCTGGCTGCAATTCATCTCCTCCATTGGTACACATTGCCTGGTGGTTGTTCATCAAGCTCGGTGTGTGTGACTCATATTTAAGTGTGTGTGTATGAGAAGAGTAATTTCTCTGGTTCTCCAGCAGTAGATCGCTGACAGTTTCTCCTCTGCCTCATGCTGTGAGGCCTGCTGATGGGGAGACGGTGAGGTGGGCTCCTCTCTGGTACACCACTGGAATGAAACACAGACAAGTAGTGTTTACCGCTGGAGGGGACAGCAGTTCAGTTTGGGGAAAATTGAGCATTCCTTAGTAATGTCAGTGATTAAGAAAGTAAACATTTGCCTACTTGAGAAGACGTATGATTGTTGTGTTTACACCAGTTAGACTGTGTTGTATTTGTTGTCAAGTCTACAGCAGATGTAGACAGTGAAAAGTGTGTGTGTGTGTGTTCAGTATGTGTTCTCCCATTCTCACATCCAGTATTCCGAGCTGGGCAGAGAACCAGTGATGGGCTGATATGTCAGAACAGTGCTCTATGTTCACTGATCTTCAGGGAGCATTCACTCGTATCACAAACCTTTTTTAAATAAAGCTCATTCAAAGTGACAGTCAGAACTGCAGGAGTTGATGCTTTCAGACTGCGGGCCATGGACGCTGTCACTTCCTGCAAAACGCTGGATAAAGATGTCTCCCACTCCTGTTTAGGCCTTAATGGAAGCTTGAACTTGTTCATAGAGGTGTTGAGAATCTATCATTCGCTAAATGCCATGCCTGAGGATATAAAGTAAGATATATAAATGTTCAGTAGTGCCAGAAATCATCCTGTACTTGAAACCTTGTGTAAGTTTCGATGGGCCTAGAAACCAAGTGGCTTTACCATAGAAATTAATAGATTATTTTAATTGTGTTGATTTGGAATTCACCCCTTTACCAATATGGAGTTTATCATAGGTATTTTCTATCTAGACCAGGGGTGTCGAACTCATTTTGCCCGGTGGCCGCATCCGGTCTTCAATGAGGTCCGGAGGGCCGCACTGAAATTGTGTTATATTTCCTTGCAGTCACGATTATCCCAAAATAGTCCTCTATCCAACGTTTTGGGAATTTTCTATGCTCCCTGACGCTCTAGTGATTATTAGCGAGCTGGACAGTCAAGAAACTGTATGAATGTAGGTCCATTGACTGTGCACAGTGATTATTAGCTAGCTGTAAAGTTAAGAATATAGGTCCATTATCATTTCTACACAGTTTCGATTTGGTTTTAGATATTTTAAAGAATATTGAGAATGTTTCCCCTGCACATTTTTTTTTTTTTACTCAAACCACCCACGGGCCGTATGTTTGACACCATGATGGTCAATGATATCAGCAACTTCAATGATTTTTATAGGCATCATAGACACACATAGGCATAAGAGGTAGCATTCCACTGCAGTCCTCGGGAGAGCCATTAGTACTTTTTTTTTTTTTTTGAGGGTAGATCAGCTTTAATAATTCAGATAGATTGTAACTTCCATCAATGTAATTGTCTGCATCACTTCCAATCCCCCATATGTTTTTTTTCTCGCAAATATATATATACATACATACATACAAATATATATATATATATATATATATATATATATATATATATATACAGTGGCAGCTCCTGAAAAAATTCTCAGGGGGGCAATTTTTCTGATGATTTAGGTGACCTACACACATTTAAAAAAATATATGTCCAGCAACAACATGAAGACAGGGGCAGCATATAAGTCAATGCCAGAAGCATTTATTGACTGATCTCAAAAGTGTTGGCTTACAAAAGCAAAATAAGTTATCACAGTAAAAATAATCAAGGGTGTTCTTTCACATTCCTCAACACTGCATAAACAATATGCATTTCCATAAACAAATGAAATATCAGCTGAAAATACAGCATCTTGGTATTTGTTCAGATTGCAGGATCAACAAGAGCTTTTACCACATTTTTTGCCTCATGGTTGAATTGGAAATATGTGCACCTGAGCATAATTCACAACAAGCAAGCAGGAGCTTTTGATAGAGGTTATTGGTAATAAGAAATTTTTATAGACTTCCATATTCTGCCCTCTTGTATAGATTTGTGAAAATGAACAGTGATAGACATTTTGCCTGAAAACAGAATTTGAAAATAATTTCTAGAAAAGGTAAACACAGCTATCTGTATGGCTTTGTAAAAATGAACAACCATATTCTGGCCAATTGTATAGATTTGTAAATATGAACAACCATATTCTGGCCAATTGTATAGATTTGTAAATATGAACAACCATATTCTGGCCAATTGTATAGATTTGTAAAAATGAACATGAACAGATTATATATTTTTTTTTACTTTTTTTAAAATGAAAAATAACTATCTTAAACAACATCAACTGTGAACTGATTTGGGTGTGTGTGTGTTAAAGAGACAGACAGGGAGGGACAAAGAGAGAGAGAGGCTACATTACTTGTACTGAAACTGTTCTCTTCTCTCTTTCAATGCAGCAAAGCGGTCAATGACTTTCTCATTGAAATCAGGCATGCTGAGGACTAGTTCCCTCTCCATGGAAAGCATGGCCAGTGCATTCAGACGTTCCTGGCCCATTGAATTTCGCAGGAATGTCTTAACTCGTGTCAAAGTTGAGAAACATCTCTCAGCTTCAGCTGTTGTCATGGGAGTAGTTATGAGGATGTTCAACAGAGTCACAGTCTCAGAGAACGTCTCCTGGAGGTTGTAGCTCATGAGAACCTGGTACAGTGCCAGTGCACCACAGTTTGACTTTCTCGTCGTCGGCAAAAAGACCGTTCAGTCTCTCCAAAAGCACACTGGCGATTGAGACTGAGGTTGATTCCGAGATGGGAAGGAACTCAAAAAAGCGCTCCTGCACTTTGTGGTTGCTATCTATGTACCTCAGCACAAGCACCAGCTGTGTCTGTGTAGAAACGTCCGTGGTCTCGTCAGCTTGGATAGCTACGAAGTTCGCCGACTTCACCTCCTCCACAATATGTTCCCTCATGACCGCTAGCATACACTCCAGTAGCTCGTTTTGAATGGTCTTTGATGTGAACTTCTTTCAAAGAGACAATCGAGTTGCACTGAACGCTAGCCATCTTGATAGTAGTACGTGAATTGATTGACGCTGCTACCCGCTCTTTTCTTAGTTACGTTCATGGTTATGTTATGTATGACGAAAGCGCGTAAGTGCAAGCCCTCAGAAACCCATAGAGATTGTATTGAAAGCTCTGATATTTGAAAAAAAAGATTTTACATGACAGGCTATGAGAGACTTCTGGGGCGATTTTCAACCTGACTGAAATCGCCCCAAAAGGGGCGGGGCCATTTGAAGCACGACTTTAGCCTGATTGGACATTTAGTGGCAGATCAGACGTCTAGATTAGAACACTGATAACTACTGTTGCCGTGATATATTTGATTAGAAAAAAAATCCCTTCCTTTTCCCGTTTGGCAGTGCGTCGCCCATATCGCCCTAATGAACACACCGCCCCTGTATATATATATATATATATATATATACATATATACATACACACATACACATACACATATACACATACATACACACACATACACACACATATATATACATACATACATATATACATACATACAGTGGGGAAAAAAAGTATTTAGTCAGCCACCAATTGTGCAAGTTCTCCCACTTAAAAAAGATGAGAGAGGCCTGTAATTTTCATCATAGGTAGACGTCAACTATGACAGACAAAATGAGGAAAAAAAATCCAGAAAATCACATTGTAGGATTTTTAATGAATTTATTTGCAAATTATGGTGGAAAATAAGTATTTGGTCAATAACAAACGTTTCTCAATACTTTGTTATATACCCTTTGTTGGCAATGACACAGGTCAAACGTTTTCTGTAAGTCTTCACAAGGTTTTCACACACTGTTGCTGGTATTTTGGCCCATTCCTCCATGCAGATCTCCTCTAGAGCAGTGATGTTTTGGGGCTGTCGCTGGGCAACACGGACTTTCAACTCCCTCCAAAGATTTTCTATGGGGTTGAGATCTGGAGACTCCAGGACCTTGAAATGCTTCTTACGAAGCCACTCCTTCGTTGCCCGGGCGGTGTGTTTGGGATCATTGTCATGCTGAAAGACCCAGCCACGTTTCATCTTCAATGCCCTTGCTGATGGAAGGAGGTTTTCACTCAAAATCTCACGATACATGGCCCCATTCATTCTTTCCTTTACACGGATCAGTCGTCCTGGTCCCTTTGCAGAAAAACAGCCCCAAAGTATGATGTTTTCACTCCCATGCTTCACAGTAGGTATGGTGTTCTTTGGATGAAACTCAGCATTCTTTGTCCTCCAAACACGACGAGTTGAGTTTTTACCAAAAAGTTATATTTTGGTTTCATCTGACCATATGACATTCTCCCAATCCTCTTCTGGATGCACTCTAGCAAACTTCAGACGGGCCTGGACATGTACTGGCTTAAGCAGGGGGGACACGTCTAGCACTGCAGGATTTGAGTCCATGGCGGCGTAGTGTGTTACTGATGGTAGGCTTTGTTACTTTGGTCCCAGCTCTCTGCAGGTCATTCACTAGGTCCCCCCGTGTGGTTCTGGGATTTTTGCTCACCGTTCTTGTGATCATTTTGACCCCACGGGGTGAGATCTTGCGTGGAGCCTCAGATCGAGGGAGATTATCAGTGGTCTTGTATGTCTTCCATTTCCTAATAATTGCTCCCACAGTTGATTTCTTCAAACCAAGCTGCTTACCTATTGCAGATTCAGTCATTCCAGCCTGGTGCAGGTCTACAATTTTGTTTATGGTGTCCTTTGACAGCTCTTTGGTCTTGGCCATAGTGGAGTTTGGAGTGTGACTGTTTGAGGTTGTGGACAGGTGTCTTTTATACTGATAACAAGTTCAAACAGGTGCCATTAATACAGGTAACCAGTGGAGGACAGAGGAGCCTCTTAAAGAAGAAGTTACAGGTCTGTGAGAGCCAGAAATCTTGCTTGTTTGTAGGTGACCAAATACTTATTTTCCACCATAATTTGCAAATAAATTCATTAAAAATCCTACAATGTGATTTTCTGGATTTTCTTTTCTCAATTTGTCTGTCATAGTTGACGTGTACCTATGATGAAAATTACAGGCCTCTCTCATCTTTTTAAGTGGGAGAACTTGCACAATTGGTGGCTGACTAAATACTTTTTTTCCCCACTGTACATACACACACACATATCCTTTTTAAGATTATATTTCCCTTCAATACTTTCCAACCCCACCACCCCTTCCCCAATTGGAGTAAACTAGTGAACAACAACGCTTAGGCCTCTACTTCCAGCCCATACATACTATATACATTTTATGGACACAGTCAAATCCTACAATAATTATATTTTGTTTGTTTTTACTCCTGAACTTCCTCCGATCATTTTCATGATGTCCATCTGGTTTGCTTGTATATGCCATATTTTACTTTCACAAAAGCTCTCAACCTATAACCTATATACTTATTATGGACACAGTATGCTTTACATTAGTTATCTTGTTGTTATTAGTTGTTGTTATTAGTCCCATCCTTCAGCTCCATTCAACACCTCCCATCTATCTCTTAACATCATCCATATTGGATTTCTATTTGCCATATATTTTTCAACTGTACTGTGATGTTTTACAAATGTTCTGAACCGTTCTATTCTCATTGTTTCTACAGATCGTAAATTGAATATAAAATTTTTTGCTAAAAGTATTATTATATTATTGATCGATTGACTATGACTTTTCAGATCACCCAGTAGTGCTATCTGCAGGGTTAGCTCCAGGTAAATATTGCAATCCTTTAGCCATTCCTGGACCTGTGTCCAAAAACAAGCTACAAATGGACAGTACCAAAACAAATGATCTAATGATTCTGTCTCTTCGCAGCAAAATCTGCAGAGCTGGGAAGATTGTATCCCCCATATAAATAACATTCTAAGTTTTGAATCCGGCGTCGTTTTGCGTATCAATTCATAAACACTATGCCATGGAATCGGTACATCAAAAATCTCTTCCCAACTATTTTGCAATCTATATGGGATGGCTGTCAATCCTTCGGTCCTTAAATGAAACTGGTATACTTTTTTTTATTTTTTTATCACAATTTTCTTTAACCAATTATATTCTTTAATGCAAGGCCGACAGACAAGTTCCTTACTTTTTCCCCCTTCCACTTTCCTTTTACATTTTTGCGGTAATGCTAATCCACCAGTCCTACCGATAATATCATTTACGAAGATTATACTTTTTTTTTTTATGTGTAAAAAAAAAGAGGTTTTTTATCAATTAGTATATTGGAGTTTAACCACAATATTTGTTGCATTATTTGTTCTGTCCTTTCTGGAGGATTACATTGAAATTGCAACCAACTTTCTATGGTAATATAGTACATTTATCATAATTTGGTTGTAATCCAGAGTGGTTAGAAAATGTATCTAGATCCTCGATGAGGCTGTGGAGGGATTCAAGTTGTGGATTTAAAAGAAAACATGAATCATCAGCGTACAATGACACCTTTGTTTTTAAGCTCTGGATTTCTAATCCCTTGATATTATTGTTGGATCTGATTTTAATAGCTAACATCTCGATGGCAATAATAAATAGATATGCCGATAGTGGACAACCTTGTTTCACTCCTCTTGACAGTTTAAAACTTTCTGAGAAATAGCCATTATTTACTATTTTACACCTAGGTTTACTATACATGATTTTAACCCAATTTATAAGAGAATGTCCAAAATTGAAATGCTCCAAGCATTTATATATAAACCCCAGTCGTACTTTATCAAATGCCTTTTCGAAGTCTGCTATGAATAGTAGGCCTGGTTTCCCAGATTTTTCATAGTGTTCTATTGTTTCCAGTATTTGCCTTATATTATCTCCAATGTATCACCCATGTAAAAAAAACCTGTCTGATTAGAATGAATAATGTCCGACAATACCTTTTTAATTCTATGCGCTATACATTTTGCTAGAATTTTTGCATCACAACACTGAAGTGTAAGGGGCCTCCAATTTTTTTAATGGACTGGATCTTTATACACTGCTCAAAAAAATAAAGGGAACACTTAAACAACACAATGTAACTCCAAGTCAATCACACTTCTGTGAAATCAAACTGTCCACTAAGGAAGCAACACTGATTGACAATACATTTCACATGCTGTTGTGCAAATGGAATAGACAACAGGTGGAAATTATAGGCAATTAGCAAGACACCCCCAATAAAGGACTGGTTTTGCAGGTGGTGACCACAGACCACTTCTCAGTTCCTATGCTTCCTGGCTGATGTTTTGGTCACTTTTGAATGCTGGCGGTGCTTTCACTCTAGTGGTAGCATGAGACGGAGTCTACAACCCACACAAGTGGCTCAGGTAGTGCAACTCATCCAGGATGGCACATCAATGCGAGCTGTGGCAAGAAGGTTTGCTGTGTCTGTCAGCGTAGTGTCCAGAGCATGGAGGCGCTACCAGGAGACAGGCCAGTACATCAGGAGACGTGGAGGAGGCCGTAGGAGGGCAACAACCCAGCAGCAGGACTGCTACCTCTGCCTTTGTGCAAGGAGGAGCAGGAGGAGCACTGCCAGAGCCCTGCAAAATGACCTCCAGCAGGCCACAAATGTGCATGTGTCTGCTCAAACGGTCAGAAACAGACTCCATGAGGGTGGTATGAGGGCCCGACGTCCACAGGTGGGGGTTGTGCTTACAGCCCAACACCGTGCAGGACGTTTGGCATTTGCCAGAGAACACCAAGATTGGCAAATTCGCCACTGGCACCCTGTGCTCTTCACAGATGAAAGCAGGTTCACACTGAGCACATGTGACAGACGTGACAGAGTCTGGAGACGCCGTGGAGAACGTTCTGCTGCCTGCAACATCCTCCAGCATGACCGGTTTGGCGGTGGGTCAGTCATGGTGTGGGGTGGCATTTCTTTGGGGGGCCGCACAGCCCTCCATGTGCTCGCCAGAGGTAGCCTGACTGCCATTAGGTACCGAGATGAGATCCTCAGACCCCTTGTGAGACCATATGCTGGTGCGGTTGGCCCTGGATTCCTCCTAATGCAAGACAATGCTAGACCTCATGTGGCTGAAGTGTGTCAGCAGTTCCTGCAAGAGGAAGGCATTGATGCTATGGACTGGCCCGCCCGTTCCCCAGACCTGAATCCAATTGAGCACATCTGGGACATCATGTCTCGCTCCATCCACCAACGCCACGTTGCACCACAGACTGTCCAGGAGTTGGCGGATGCTTTAGTCCAGGTCTGGGAGGAGATCCCTCAGGAGACCATCCACCACCTCATCAGGAGCATGCCCAGGCATTGTAGGGAGGTCATACAGGCACGTGGAGGCCACACACACTATTGAGCCTCATTTTGACTTGTTTTAAGGACATTACATCAAAGTTGGATCAGCCTGTAGTGTGGTTTTCCACTTTAATTTTGAGGGTGACTCCAAATCCAGACCTCCATGGGTTGATACATTTGATTTCCATTGATAATTTTTGTGTGATTTTGTTGTCAGCACATTCAACTATGTAAAGAAAAAAGTATTTAATAAGATTATTTCATTCATTCAGATCTAGGATGTGTTATTTTAGTGTTCCCTTAATTTTTTTGAGCAGTGTATTTTCCACGTATATCCTGTTTCAGTAATAATGAAATCAGACCTTCTTCTTGAGTGTCTGATAATCTACCATTTACATAGGAGTGGTTAAAACATGCTAATAACGGTCCTCTGAGTATATCAAAAAAGGTTTGGTATACCTCGACTGGTATGCCATCCAACCCTGGAGTTTTCCCGGACTTAAAGTCTTTAATTGCATCCAGAAGTTCCTCCTCTGTAATTTCACCTTCACATGAGTCTTTCTGCATGGCTGTTAATTTTACATTATTAATAGGAAAAAATCTCTACAATTTGCTTCAGTTAGAGGAGATGGAGGCGACTGAAACGAAAACATATGTTTAAAGTACTTTGTTTCCTCCTTTTTTTTGTCATTTAGCAGACGCTCTTATCCAGAGCAATTAGGGTTAAGTGCCTTGCTCAAGGACACATCGGCAGATTTTTCACCTAGTCAGCTCGGGGATTAGAACCAGCGACCTTTCGGTTACTGGCACAACGCTCTTAACCACTAAGCTACCTGCCGCCCTAAATATCCTTCAAAATATAATTTGGTAAATCATGGGTGACTCCGTCATTTGTAACCAGTTTCAATAAATTATTTTTGGTAGCATGTTGAAGATTTAATGTTGAATGTTGAAGATTAAAAAAATAATTTGGTGCATTTTTCCCCATAGTCCATCCAGTTTGCTTTATTTTTATAATATATTACACTTGATCTTTCTTGAATAAGTTTCTCCATTTATTTTTGTTTTTCCTCTAATTTATTCTGAGCCTCTATGTTAGTTATTATTGTTATCTATCTGTTCTGTTAGACCTTCTATTTCCTTTGTTAGTGTGGACTCTTTTGACCTAAATTGCTTTTGTTTTTGAGATGAGTACTGAATTTCATGGCCTCTAAAGGCACATTTAAAGGTGTCCCATACAATAAGGGGATTTGCTGTACCTATGTTATGTCGGAAAAAATCAGTTATAAATTCCTCTGTCCTAGTTAAAAACAAGTTATCATCCAATAGGCTTTGATTACATTTCCAATATCCTCGCCCACCTGGAAATTCAGTAAGAGTAATGTATATGCCAATTATATGACCGCATTCTGTCCCCTATCAACACTTTTTAAACTTTTGGTGCCAACGAAAATGACATAAGAAAGAAGTGAAGACGACTAGCTTGATTGAGTCTCCGCCATGTATATCTCACTAGATCAGGATATTTATACCTCCATATATCTACTAGTTCTAATGTATCCATGACATTCACGATTTCCTTAAGAGCATGAGGGTGATTGTTTGTAGTGTGATTTCCTTTACGGTCCATCCAGAGCTATTTAAAACGGTATTATAATCTCCCACCATAATAATAGAGTCTTGAATTGCTTGCAGAGTTGATAATTTATTATATATATTGTCAAAGAAGTGTGGATCATCATTATTTGGTCCGTAAATGTTAATGAGCCATATCTGTTTATGGTCCAATAACATATTTAAAATAATCCATCTACCTTGCGTATCTGTTTGGACAATTTGCACATTCGGATCGAAATTACTGTTAATTAATATCATCACCCCTTTTGAGTTTCTTTGCCCATGGGAGAAGTATATTTCACCCCCCCATTCCTTTCTCCATACAACTTCATCTAGAATTGTTGAATGAGTTTCCTGTAAACAATAGATATTATATTCCTTCTCTTTGAGACATGTAAATATTGTTATTATTTTCTTATTATCTGCTAAGCCATTACAATTATAACTGGCTATACTTATTTCACCACATACCATAATGGGATACAAGTTTCAAATCTATTTATCATTATATATGTTTGTAAATTTACCAATAAAAAATACCATAGCGATTGACTGTCCATAAAGCTGTACCATGATATTTGCATTGCTACTAAGTAACCCTCCAATTGTTCTCCACTAATTCCCCCGCTAAAGCCCCTCCCAATCCCAAGTTGGGCCGTCATCCCAGTGTTCAGCATACCACCCCCGTCCCCCCGAATCCCTAGGCCCCCGAGAGGCCAGGACCCATCCATCGAAAACAGCACACAGTGCCACCCACAAAACAGAAGCTGGTCAACCGCCCAAAGCATTTCCAATGCTCTCACCTCAATATATATATATATATATCTATTTAAAAATATGTATCCATTCAAATATCTTGCATATCTTATTTTCCATCATTATCGATTAATATGCGTAATAATGTCGGCAGTTCATGCGTAGGATTTTAACCTATAACCCGGATTGCCATTATATTACATTACATTTTTGACAAGCAATTATTATTTTAGCAAACAATTATTGTGGTTCATCCTATATTCTCCCTAACATCCTTAAGGACTCAACTCAAGAAAGGACCTGATTTACGAATGCATATACAGTTACAGCTGTTTGAGAAAGCATGCAAGATTGAGCAAAAATTGACAACTATGTGAGATTTGATGAATCTATTTAATCTATGTCAAGTCCTAGGTGATGGAGATCAGATCCACCCTCTTCACCTGAGACACAAACACTCTGGTACCCTGTTGTAACCATTTTCCCCAAGCATCTCCGTGCCGTCAGACCTTTGATTATTTTGCGCCACTTGGGCCACAATAATAAGCCCCCTCTCTGATTGTCCGAGTGTGACCCCCTCCCCATGGGTTACTGCAGCCAGTGTTGCCAGCACTGCCACTACCTGGGTGGGGGTACCCCACCGGAATCCCCACCGGCTAGGTACAAGGTCGTTAAGGTTCTCATTAGCAGCTTTGAGAATTTCCTTGTATATTATGCTCTCCCATCAGGGGGTTCTGGCTTTGTAGGACCAACCCTGCCAGGCAGGCTCAGAATCTTGAGGGGGCGGTGCTGCTCAAGTAGGTCTCTGACCGCATTTATTTTTCTGTTTAGGCTGCATATAGGCAACTCACAGCAGGTCCATAAAACAGATGGGGACTTCTCTTTGGTGTATGGGTCACTCAGGTGGGTGTCTAGGATATAGGGTTGGGGATCGTTCCATCATGATAGGACAATAAAAAAATAGATTAGATGTATACTATATTTTAAAATGTATATCCCTCATCTGCACAAAATTGAAAGCTCTCTCTCACAACCCCTGCTCACAGACACACGTTGGTTCTGGGATATGCAACCATTTCCTTTATCACTCACTTAACACCCCACTTATTCAAACACAAAAAATGCACACCACACCTTCCATCACCATTCATCCACACATACCCACATACTGTGCCTTCTATGTCTTCTGTTCGCTATGTTTTTATCTCCACTATGTTGATTGAGTACATGTGTTCTAATTAGTTGTATTTGAGTAATTAGTGCTTAGTACATAGTGACTTGCGCCCTTTCCAGTTTGGGCAGTGCCTGGGCATCCATTGGCCCAAATCCATCAATTACGCTACTAACAAGAGAACATGAAGATCTCAAGTAAAACAAATGGAGAAATTAGTTTTTAAACTGCTCCCACAATGCCTGCAATCTGTTGAACCCATCTGTGTTCATCCTGTCGCATCCAAAACCAGACAGAATTCTCTCTCCCATGACTAGTGAGAAAGTCACTCACTCCCTTACAGCCATCTGCAGAATGTAGCTCCACCACAGGGTGCTTCTTCACTAAGATATTAAGAGAATGATAAAGTTGATATTTGAGTTTGCAGTCCAGTGTGCGTGAGACAGTATAATGAACGTAGAGAACAGTTTGAGGTTTCATGTGTGGGACGTGATGGTTAAGGCATATAGACAGATGTTTGTTTGTTTCTTTCCTTCTCTCTCTCTCTCTCTCTCTCTCTCTCTCTCTCTCTCTCTCTCTCTCTCTCTCTCTCTCTCTCTCTCTCTCTCTCTCTCTCTCTCTCTCTCTCTCTCTCTCTCTCTCTCTCTCTCTCTCTCTCTCTCTCTTTCTTTCTTTCTTTCTTTCTTTCTTTCTTTCTTTTCTTCTGCCTATAAGCCTTCCATACTGCAGCTCTAATAGGAGACATGCTGCTTGTCTCTCTGATGGTCTCTCTGTCAATGCTTTCTGTGCTGGGGAATGTAACTTTTATCATTGTACTGCACAGCGGCACCGGAGGAAAAGAGTTGTCATCTACAATGGTCTGTGAGCACAGTGTGAATAAGGGATAGCAGAGACGTGCTTGTGCCTCTAATGCCGGTCAAACTGTGGGAGTGGGGCTTGATGTGGGGCTTGATGGAAGGCGTGGCACACATAGGGATAGAGCGATAAAAAGAAGAGGAGAAAAGGATGGAACAAAGGAAAAAGTATCTAGCATTGTAGTTTATTGTATTCAGCCCACCATTAGAGTTGTCCTCCTAAAGTATTTCGTCTCAGATGAATGTGGGATGTTTTGAATAAAATACTAATGAAGAATAAGAAACTATTGAAGTCAGTGAATGATAGAGATAAATGGAATGGGCTGATTTGGAGTATCACAGTTTGGAGCGCCCTCGGCACTGTCGGTGTGTGATAAAAGCGTCCATCACTCCTCTCCTTTTCTGTCTCGTTCTCTCCATCATCTTTAGTTGCTCCTCTCCTCCCTAATAGCTGCCCATGCATCCTGCTCAACATCAGCCCCAGGAGAAATATGTCATATCTCAGGGGGACAGGGAGCGAGGGATGGGAGAGAGAGAGAGAGGCAGATGGAGGAGAGGGAAACAGAGGGAGAAGAGAGATGGAGAAGAAGAACAGGCCTCCTGCTGCATATTAAACCAGGACGATCAGGTCAATAGGTGAAGGACCAAGGCTTTACTGTATTGGAAGTGAGTGGAAGATATTTATGAACCCTCCAGCAGAGTATCCACCTCTACTACCCTGCCTCTCACTTTCTCCATCACCCTTGTTTCTCTCTCTCTCTCTCTCTCTCTCTCTCTCTCTCTCTCTCTCTCTCTCTCTCTCTCTCTCTCTCTCTTCTCTCTCTCTCTCTCTCTCTCTCTCTCTCTCTCTCTCTCTCTCTCTCTCTCTCTCTCTCTCTCTCTCTCTCTCTCTCTCTCTCTCTCTCTCTCTCTCTCTCTCTCTCTCTCTCTCTCTCTCTCTCTCTCTCTCTCTCTCTCTAAAATGGTTATCTGAAGAGAGCAGCTCCGTTCAGAGGAATTAGGAATGCAGTTGTCACAGTGATTATTGATCCCTTCTTTCCATGATGGATACCATCTAAACAAACGCTCACCAGAAATTAGAATGTGTTATACAGGTGTATGATCTTAATATGATCACCCTGTTGCAGGAAACTTGTGTATTTTTAATTTCCACTTTCAAATTTCAGACTTGATTTTCCCTTACGAATAATGTATCAACCCCTACAAAAATGTAAATTCATTATAATCTACATACTAATTCACGTTTCCTGTTGCTGCAGGATTTTCTTCCTGCTATAGCAATCTGGCTCAAATTAATATCGACACATGCACATACAGATACACAGACAGTCAGACGGCAGCATTCTCAGCCTGTTTCACTGTGTCTCTTCTGGATCCTGGCATCCACTCACACACCCTTTATCACTGTCACCCTGCCCTAGTCCCTCCTTAGGCAACAGAAAAATGGGCATACAGCTGTCAGTATCAAGCGCAAAGCATCCATCTATTCACAATGGACAGGGCTGGCTCATTCCTTTCTGTTCTGGTCTGTTCTGTTCTGTTCAAGGCTGTATATCACAGCTGCTGTACTCCAGTAGACAGAACCTCTCTTTCTTCCCGGAATTGTTCTTGTAAACCCTTATGTGAGGTACACTTGCTGGCACTAAATGTTATTAAAAATGTCTGTTGCCATTTGTCATTATTGTGTACTTTTAGTTTACTTTTATTGCTTTGTTTTGCTGTATTATAATGTTGTAGAATAATGTTGTAGAATCACCTGTAAAAACCATGGAAATTAAAAACAAAAAGCACCTTTTTAAGTGAGAAGTAGGCATTGGTCTGAAGCTGAAAAAGAAAGGAAATTCACATAAGCACCACAATGCATACTCCACCCATGCTTTACCAAGGTTTCCCAGCACACAGCTTTGACCTACTACAGTAACTATGTTGGTCTATTGTTCTTTAAACAATGTGTAGGCAGGTTGCTTATGATTCAAACCTTGTCAAACAGCCTAATTCATACTCTTAAAGGAGGTACTCCCACAATAATGTGATTTGTACCGCATACAAGGTAATGTATTGCATTCTTCCCACCCCACACTAAGACATTACCCCATTCCACTGCCTTTTCAAGCTTTTTTTTATTATATGAAAGCAAGCTTTGCTTTTATACTTACCACACCATCAGACTTGATTGAGTGAGCTGTTTTGTCTGGTAGTAATGTGGTGCCTGCCTGTATTTCCTTAAACCTTCATTTTAACAATACAAAAAGTAATATATTTATGTTATAATATATAACAACAGGTCATTCAAATCGATATAGAGGTCTATAAAGCTTGTCTGCATTCCTGATTTCTGTAGTTATTAGCTTACCTGGGTAATATTGACAAAAGCTCAGAACCACTTGTTTTTCAAACATGGTCCTGTTTTATTAATTGCTGTGCTGAGCAGTGGACAGTTTATTACCTGTCAAATGACTATGTAGTTTAAAGTTATGTGTGTAGTTGTATTTATTTTTGCAATAAAGATAATGATGCTACAATAATAAACATTTACAATAGGCTTATATCTAAAAATACATACAGCCTATACAGTGTGTGTATGTATGTACACTACCGTTCAAAAGTTTGGGGTCACTTAGAAATGTCCTTGTTTTCGAAAGAAAAGCAATTTTTTGTCCATTAAAATAACATCAAATTGATCAGAAATACAGCGTAGACATTGTTAATCTTGTAAATGGCTATTGTAGCTGGAAACAGCAGATTTTTTATGGAATATCTACATAGGCGTACAGAGGCCCATTATCAGCAAACATCAGTCCTGTGTTCCAATGGCACATTGTGTTTGCTAATCCAAGTTTATCATTTTAAAAGGCTAATTGATCATTAGAAAACCCTTTTGCAATTATGTTAGCACAGCTGAAAACTGTTGTGCTGATTAAAGAAGCAACGAAACTGGCCTTCTTGAGACTAGTTGAGTATCTGGAGCATCAGAAATTGTGGGTTCGATTACAGGCTCAAAATGGCCAGAAACAAATAACTTTCTTCTGAAACTCGACAGTCTATTCTTGTTCTGAGAAATGAAGGCTTTTCCATGCGAGAAATTGCCAAGAAACTGAAGATCTCATACAATGCTCTGTACTACTCCCTTCACAGAAGGGCTTCACAAATTGGCTCTAACCAGAATAGAAAGAGGAGTGGGAGGCCCCGGTGCACAACTGAGCAAGAGCACAAATACATTAGAGTGTCTAGTTTGAGAAACAGACGCCTCACAGTTCCTCAACTGGCAGCTTCATTAAATAGTACTCGCAAAACACCAGCCTCAACGTCAACAGTGAAGAGGCGACTCCGGGATGCTGACCTTCTAGGCAGAGTTGCAAAGAAAAAGCCATATCTCAGACTGGCCAATAAAAATAAAAGATTAAGATGGGCAGTCTGAGATATGGCTTTTTCTTTGCAACTCTGCCTAGAAGGTCATTCCCCCTCAGGAGACTGAAAATATTTGGCACGGGTCCTCAGATCCTCAAAAAGTTATACAGCTGCACCATCGAGAGCACCCTGACTGGTTGCATCACCGCCTGGTATGGCAACTGCTCGGCCTCCAACCGCAAGGCACTACAGAGGGTAGTGCGTATGGCCCAGTACATCACTGAGGCCAAGCTTCCTGCCATCCAGGACCTCTATACCAGGCGGTGTCAGAGGAAGGCCCTAAAAATTGTCAAAGACTCCAGCCACCCTAGTCATAGACTGTTCTCCCTGCTACCGCACGGCAAGCGGTACTGGAGTGCCAAGTCTAGGTCCAAAAGGCTTCTCAACAGCTTCTACCCCCAAGCCATAAGACTCCTGAACAGCTAATCATGACTACCCGGACTACTTGCAATGCCCCCCCAACCCCACCCCATCTTTTTACGCTGCTGCTACTCTGTTAATGATTTATGCATAGTCACTTCAACTCTACCCACATGTACATATTACCTCAACTACCTCAACTAGCCGGTGCCCCCGCACATTGACTCTGCACCGGTACCCCCCTGTATATAGCCTCCCTACTGTTATTTTATTTTACTTCTGCTCTTTTTTTCTCAACACTTTTTTGTTGTTGTTGTTTTATTTTACTTTTTTATAAAAAAAAAATGTATTGTTGGTTAAGGGCTGTAAGTAAGCATTTCACGGTAATGTCTACACCTGTTGTATTCGGCGCATTTGGCATATACAATTTGATTTTATTTGTGATGGGTGATTTGAAGGGTAAATCACATATTAACATGATTTATTCCGGAATACAGAGTTACGCAGTAATGGGTCAAAACAGCCAAGTGCGCAAAACAGGCGCACTGGAACCAACAAGGCACACAGGGAAAATAACCCGGCAATACAAAATACAAGGAGCTCAACCGAGCTTCACTCTCCTCACAATAAACAATCACTCACAAAGACAAGGGGGCAGAGGGAACACTTATACAAGTACTGATGAGGTGATATGAACCAGGTGTGTGTAATAAACAGACAAAACAAATGGAATGATAATAATAATATGCCATTTAGCAGACGCTTTTATCCAAAGCGACTTACAGTCATGCGTGCATACATTTATTTGTGTATGGGTGGTCCCGGGGATCGAACCCACTACCTTGGCGTTACAAGCGCCGTGCTCTACCAGCTGAGCTACAGAGGACCACAAGGATGAGGAGCGGCAGTGGCTAGAAGGCCGGTGACGACGAATGCCAAAGCCTGCCCGAACCAGGAGGAAGTCGTGACAGTACCCCCCCCCTTTGATGCGCAGCTCCAACAGCGTGCCGACACCGGCCTCGGGGACGGCCAGGAGGACGCGGAGCAGGGCGAGCCGAATGGCGAGCCGAATGGCGAGCCGAATGGCGACGGTGGAAATCCCGCAATAGGGCAGGATCGAGGATATCCCTCACCGGGACCCAGCACCTCTCCTCCGGACCGTACCCCTCCCACTCCACAAGGTACTGAAGGCCCCCCACCTGACGCCTCAAATCCAGGATGGAACGGACGGAGTACGCCGTGGCCCCCTCGATGTCCAAAGGAGGTGGAGGGACCTCCCGCACCTCAGACTCCTGGAGCGGACCAGCCACCACCGGCCTGAGGAGAGACACATGGAACGAGGGGTTAATACGATAATCTGGCGGGAGTAATAACCTATAGGTAACTTCGTTTATTGTCCTCAGGACTTTGAACGGCCCCACAAACCACGAGCTCAGCTTCCGGCAGGGTAGGCGGAGGGGCAGATTCCGGGTCGAGAGCCAGACCCGATCACCCGGTACAAAGACCGGGGTCTCACTGCGGTGGCGGTCAGCGTTGGCCTTCTGACGACGCATGGCACGTTGGAGGTGGACGTGAGCAGCGTTCCACGTCTCCTCCATGCGTCGAAACCAGTCATCCACCGCAGGAGCCTCGGTCTGGCTCTGATGCCACGGTGCCAGAACCGGTTGATAACCTAAAACACATTGGAATGGCGTTAGGTTAGTGGAGGAGTGACGGAGAGAGTTCTGGGCATATTCGGCCCATGGCAAGAACACCGACCACTCCCCCGGCCGGTCCTGGCAGTAGGACCGCAGGAACCTACCCACATCCTGATTCACCCGTTCCACCTGCCCATTAGACTCGGGGTGAAAACCGAAGGTCAGGCTGACCGAGACCCCCAGACTTTCCATGAATGCCTTCCAGACCTTGGATGTGAACTGGGGACCCCGGTCAGACACTGTGTCCTCTGGTACCCCGTAGTGCCGGAAGACGTGTGTAAACAGGGCCTCCGCAGTCTGCAGGGCCGTGGGGAGACCGGGCAGAGGAAGGACGCGGCAGGCTTTGGAAAAGCGGTCCACAATGACCAGGATGGGGGTGTTACCTTGAGAGAGGGGAAGATCAGTAAGGAAATCAATACTCAAGTGGGATCATGGCCATTGTGGAACTGGTAAAGGCTGTAACTTACCCGCTGGGAGGTGCCTAGGTGCCTTACTCTGGGTGCACACCGAGCAGGAGGAGACATACACCCTCACGTCCTTAGCCAAGGTAGGCCACCAGAACTTTCCGGTCAGGCAGCGCACTGTACGACCGATACCTGGGCAACCAGAGGGGGACGTGTGTGCCCAATAGATCAGACGGTCACGGACAAGAGCAGGCACGTACTGCAGCCCAGCTGGACACTGAGGTGGAGATGGCTCTGTGCGTAACGCCTGCTCTATATCTGCGTCCATCGCCCATACTATCGGCGCCACATTGCAGGAGACCGGGAGTATGTGGGTGTTGTCTCCTCTCCTCTCCTCTGTGTCGTACCCGGGATGTATGATAGTGTAAAATCAAACCGAGTGAAGAATAGGGCCCACCTGGCCTGGCGAGGGTTCAGCCTCCTCGCTCCCCGGATGTACTCCAGGGTACGGTGGTCCGTCCAGAAAGGAAAGGATGTTTCGCCCCCTCGAGCCAATGCCTCCACATGGTCAGGGCTCGGACAACAGCCAACAGCTCCCGATCACCAACGTCGTAGTTCTGCTCCGCCGGCCTGAGCTTCTTGGAGAAGAAGGCACGGGGGCGGAGCTTCGGTGGCGTGCCCGAGCGGTGAGACAGGAACGCCCCTATCCCTACCTCGGACGCATCCACCTCCACCACAAACGGTAGTGATGGATCGGAGTGGGCCAGTACCGGGGCTGAGGTGAACAGACCCCTCAGGTTACTTAAGGCCCTGTCAGCCTCAGCAGTCCAGTGGATCCAGGACGGCCCACCCTTCAACAGGGATGTGATGGGAGCTGCGACCTTGCCAAAGCCCTGGATAAACCTACGATAGTAGTTGGCAAAGCCAATAAAGTGCTGCACCTCCTTTACTGTGGTTGGATTCGGCTAATTACACATGGCTGAAATGCGATCTCCCTTCCTCTCCACACCTGAGGTGGTAATGCGGTATCCGAGGAAGGAGACAGACTTTTGGAAAAACAGACACTTTTCTGCCTTGGCATAAAGCTCATGTTCCAACAGTCGGGCCAGCATTTTGCGAACCAGGGACACATGCTCGGCGAGCATAGTGGAATACACCAGAATGTCATCGATGTAGACCACTACACCGCGACCAAGCATGTCCCGAAACACCTCGTTCACAAAGGACTGGAAGACGGATGGAGCATTCATCAAACCGTAAAGGCATCACCAGGTATTCGTAATTCCCCGAGGTTGTGCTGAATGCTGTCTTCCACTCGTCCCCCTCCCGGACATGCACCAGGTTGTACGCACTCCGGAGATCTAATTTTGTGAAGAAGCGCGCCCCATGCATTGTCTCGATCACAGATGGAATGAGGGGTAGAGGATAACTAAATCGTATCGTCCCCTTGTTCAGTGATTGGTAATCAATGCAAGGGCGCAGACCTCCATCTTTCTTCTTCACAAAAAAGAAATTCGATGAGGCGGGCGAAATGGAAGGACGTATAAACCCCTGGCACAGGGACTCGGAGACGTATGTCTCCATAGCCTCAGTTTCAGCCCGTGACAGGGGATACAATCTCCTCACAATAAACAATCACACACAAAGACAAGGGGGCAGAGGGAACACTTATAGAAGTACTGATGAGGGGATATGAACCAGGTGTGTGTAATAAACAAGACAAAACAAATGGAATGATGAGATGAGGAGCGGCAGTGGCTAGAAGGCCAGTGACGACGAACACCGAAGCCTGCCTGAACCAGGAGGAGGCAGCTTCGGAGGAAGTCGTGACATTGCTGACGCTCCAGATACTCAACTAGTCTCAAGAAGGCCAGTTTCATTGCTTCTTTAATCAGCACAACAGTTTTCAGCTGTGCTAAAATAATTGCAAAAGGGTTTTCTAATGATCAATTAGCCTTTTAAAATGATAAACTTGGAATAGCAAACACAACGTGCCATTGGAACACAGGACTGATGGTAGCTGATAATGGGCCTCTGTACACCTATGTAGATATTCCATTAAAAATCAGCCGTTTCCAGCTACAATAGCCATTTACAACATTAACAATGCCTGCATTGTATTTTTGATCAATTTGATGTTATTTTAATGGACAAAAATGTGCTTTTCTTTCGAAAACAAGGAAATTTCTAGGTGACCCCAAACTTTTGAACGGTAGTGTATGTATATATATATATATATATATATATATATATATATATATATATATATATATATATATATATATATATATATATATACACACTACCGGTCAAAAGTTATAGAACACCTACTCATTCAAGGATTTTTCTTTATTTTTACTTTTTTCTATGTTGTAGAATAATAGTGATGACATCAAAACTATGAAATAACTCATATGGAATCATGTAGTAACCAAAAAAGTGTTAAACACTTTTAAAATATATTTTATATTTGAGATTCTTCAAATAGCCACCCTTTGCCTTGATGACAGCTTTGCACACTCTTGGCATTCTCTCAACCAGCTTCATGAGGTAGTCACCTGGAATGCATTTCAATTAACAGGTGTGCCTTCTTAAATTTGTGGAATTTATTTCCTTCTTAATGCGTTTGAGCCAATCAGTTGTTGTTGTGACAAGGTAGGGGGGGTATACAGAAGATAGGCCTATTTGGTAAAAGACCAAGTCCATATTATGGCAAGAACAGCTCAAATAAGCAAAGAGAAACGGCAGTCCATCATTACTTTAAGACATGAAGGTCAGTCAATACTGAAAATGTCAATAACTTTGAACGTTTCTTCAAGTGCAGTCGCAAAAACCATCAAGCGCTATGATGAAACTGGCTCTCATGATGAACGCCACAGAGGATAAGTTCATTAGGGTTACCATCCTCAGAAATTGGGCAAATAAATGGGCTGCAATTTCCATATGTGTGATTCCATATGTGTTATTTCATAGTTTTGATGTCTTCACTATTATTCTACAATGTAGAAAATAGTAAAAAAATAAAGAAAAACCCTTGCATGAGTAGGTGTTCTAAAACTTTTGACAGGTAGTATAGATAGATAGATAGATAGATAGATAGATAGATAGATAGATAGATAGATAGATAGATAGATAGATAGATAGATAGATAGATAGATAGATAGATATACAGTACCAGTCAAAAGTTTGGACACACCTACTCATTCCAGGGTTTTTCTCAGAACAGCCTCAATTCGTTGGGGAATGGACTCTACAAGGTGCCGAAAGCATTCCACAGGGATGCTGGCCCATGTTGACTCCAATGCTTCCCACATGCCATTGGTTTTAAGTAAAGGCAGTGTGTCTATGTACAGTGGGGAAAAAAAGTATTTAGTCAGCCACCAATTGTGCAAGTTCTCCCACTTAAAAAGATGAGAGAGGCCTGTAATTTTCATCATAGGTACACGTCAACTATGACAGACAAATTGAGGAAAAAAAATCCAGAAAATCACATTGTAGGATTTTTAATGAATTTATTTGCAAATTATGGTGGAAAATAAGTATTTGGTCACCTACAAACAAGCAAGATTTCTGTCTCTCACAGACCTGTAACTTCTTCTTTAAGAGGCTCCTCTGTCCTCCACTCGTTACCTGTATTAATGGCACCTGTTTGAACTTGTTATCAGTATAAAAGACACCTGTCCACAACCTCAAACAGTCACACTCCAAACTCCACTATGGCCAAGACCAAAGAGCTGTCAAAGGACACCAGAAACAAAATTGTAGACCTGCACCAGGCTGGGAAGACTGAATCTGCAATAGGTAAGCAGCTTGGTTTGAAGAAATCAACTGTGGGAGCAATTATTAGGAAATGGAAGACATACAAGACCACTGATAATCTCCCCTCGATCTGGGGCTCCACGCAAGATCTCACCCCGTGGGGTCAAAATGATCACAAGAACGGTGAGCAAAAATCCCAGAACCACACGGGGGGACCTAGTGAATGACCTGCAGAGAGCTGGGACCAAAGTAACAAAGCCTACCATCAGTAACACACTATGCCACCAGGGACTCAAATCCTGCAGTGCAAGATGTGTCCCCCTGCTTAAGCCAGTACATGTCCAGGCCCGTCTGAAGTTTGCTAGAGTGCATTTGGATGATCCAGAAGAGGATTGGGAGAATGTCATATGGTCAGATGAAACCAAAATATAACTTTTTGGTAAAAACTCAACTCGTCGTGTTTGGAGGACAAATAATGCTGAGTTGCATCCAAAGAACACCATACCTACTGTGAAGCATGGGGGTGGAAACATCATGCTTTGGGGCTGTTATTCTGCAAAGGGACCAGGACGACTGATCCTTGTAAAGGAAAGAATGAATGGGGCCATGTATCGTGAGATTTTGAGTGAAAACCTCCTTCCATCAGCAAGGGCATTGAAGATGAAACGTGGCTGGGTCTTTCAGCATGACAATGATCCCAAACACACCGCCCGGGCAACGAAGGAGTGGCTTCGTAGAAGCATTTCAAGGTCCTGGAGTGGCCTAGCCAGTCTCCAGATCTCAACCCCATAGAAAATCTTTGGAGGGAGTTGAAAGTCCGTGTTGCCCAGCGACAGCCCCAAAACATCACTGCTCTAGAGGAGATCTGCATGGAGGAATGGGCCAAAATACCAGCAACAGTGTGTGAAAACCTTGTGAAGACTTACAGAAAACATTTGACCTGTGTCATTGCCAACAAAGGGTATATAACAAAGTATTGAGAAACTTTTGTTATTGACCAAATACTTATTTTTCACCATAATTTGCAAATAAATTCATTAAAAATCCTACAATGTGATTTTCTGGAATTTTTTTTCTCATTTTGTCTTTCATAGTTGACGTGTACCTATGATGAAAATTACAGGCCTCTCTCATCTCTTTAAGTGGGAGAACTTGCACAATTGGTGGCTGACTAAATACTTTTTTTCCCCACTGTATGTAGATGACTCAACACTATACACGTCAGCTACTACAGCAACTGAAATGACTCTAACACAACAAAGAGCTGCAGTTAGTTTCAGAATGGGTGGCAAGGAATAAATTAGTTCTAAATATTTCAAAAACGAAAAGCACCCTGGATTGTAAACTGTCATGGTCAAAACATATTGATACAACAGTAGCTAAGATGGGGAGAAGTCTGTCCATAACAAAGCATTGCTCTGCCTTTTTAACGGCACTATCAACAAGGCAGGTTCTACAGGCCCTAGTTTTGTCGCATCTGGACTACTGTTCAGTTGTGTGGTCAGGTGCCACAAAGAGGGACTTTGGAAAATTGCAATTGGCTCAGAACAGGGCAGCACGGCTGGCCTTTGGATGTACACAGAGAGCTACCATTAATAAAATGCATTTCAATCTCTCCTGGCTCAAAGTTGAGGAGAGATTGACTTCATCACTACTTGTATTTGTGAGAGGTATTGACATGTTGAATGCACAGAGTTGTCTGTTTGAACTACTGGCACACAGCTCGGACACCCATGCATACCCCCACAAGACATTCCACCAGAGGTCTCTTCACAGTCCCCACGTCTAGAACAGACTTTGGGAGGCACACAGTAATACATAGAGCCATGACAACATGGAACTCTATTCCACATCACGTAACTCATGCAAGCTGTAAAATTTGATTTAGAAAACAGATAAAAATACACCTTATGGAACAGCCGGGGGACTGTGAAGCAACACAAACATAGGCACAGACACATGCATACACACACGATAACATAGGCTCTATACACACACGTACACATGGATCTTGTGTTGTAGATAATGTGGTAGTGGAGTAGGGGCCTGAGGGCACACAATTAATGTGTTGTGAAATCTGTTGTGAATGTATTGTAATGTTTTTAAAATTGTATAACTGCCTTAATTTTGCTGGACCCCAGGAAGAGTAGGCAGCAGCTAATGGGGATCCATAATAAATACAAATACAGTTGTGGGATGTCCTTTGGGTGGTGGACCATTCTTGATATACACAGGAAACTGTTGAGTGTGAAAAACCCAGCAGCGTTGCAGTTCTTGACACAAACCGGCGTGCCTGGCACCTACTACCATACCCCTTTCAAAGGCACTTAAATATTTTGTCTTGCCCATTCAATCTCTGATTGGCACAAATACAGCGGCTTGCGAAAATATTTACCCCCCTTTTTTTTTCTGGGGGTTTGTATCATTTGATTTACACAACATGCCTACCACTTTGAAGATGCAAAATATTTTTTGGGGTGAAACAAACAAGATATAAGACAAAAAAACAGAAAACTTGAGCGTGCATAACTATTCACCCCCCAAAGTCAATACTTTGTAGAGCCACCTTTTGCATCAATTACAGCTGCAAGTCTCTTGGGGTATGTCTCTATAAGCTTGGCACATCTAGCCACTGGGATATTTGCCCATTCTTCAAGGCAAAACTGCTCCAGCTCCTTCAAGTTGGATGGGTTCCGCTTGTGTACACCAATCTTTAAGTCATACCACAGATTCTCAATTGGATTGAGGTCTGGGCTTTGACTTGGCCATTCCAAGACATTTAAATGTTTCCCCTTAAACCACTCAAGTGTTGCTTTAGCAGTATTCTTAGGGTCATTGTCCTGCTGGAAGGTGAACCTCCGTCCCAGTCTCAAATCTCTGGAAGACTGAAACAGGTTTCCCTCAAGAATTTCCCTGTATTTAGCGCCATCCATCATTCCTTCAATTCTGACAATTGTCCCAGTTCCTGTCGATGAAAATCATCCCCACAGCATGATGCTGCCACCACTATGCTTCACTGTGGAGGTGGTGTTCTCTGGGTGATGAGAGATGTTGGGTTTGCGCCTGACTTACTCCAATCTCCGCTGTGGAGCTTTGCAGCTCCTTCAGGGTTATCTTTGGTCTCTTTGTTGCCTCTGAGTAATGCCCTCCTTGCCTGGTACGTGAGTTTTGGTGGGCGGCCCTCTCTTGGCAGGTTTGTTGTGGTGCCATATTTTTCAATTGTTTAATAATGGATTTAATGGTGCTCTGTGGGATGTTCAAAGTTTCTGATATTTTTTTATAACCCAACCCTGATCTGTACTTCTCCACAACTTTGTCCCTGACCTGTTTGGAGAACTCCTTGGTCTTCTGGTGCCGCTTGCTTGGTGGTGCCCCCTGCTTAGTGGTGTTGCAGACTCTGGGGCCTTTCAGAACAGGTGTATATATACTTAGATCATGTGACAGATCACGTGACACTTAAATTGCACACAGGTGGAGTTTATTTAACTAATTATGTGACTTCTGAAGGTAATTGGTTGATCTTATTTGGAGGCTTCATAGCAAAGGGGGTGAATACATATGCACGCACCACTTTTCCGTTATTAATTTTTTTGAATTTTCTGAAACAAGTTATTTTTTTCATTTCACTTCACCAATTTGGACTATTTTGTGTATGTCCATTACATGAATTCCAAATATATATATTTTTTAATTACAGGTTGTAATGCAACAAAATAGTTAAAACGCCAAGGGGGATGAATACTTTTGCAAGGCATTGTACACAATCTATGTCTCAATTTTCTCAAGGCTTAACAATCCTTATTTAACCGGTCTCCTCCCCTTCATCTACAGTGGTTGAAGTGGATTTAACAAGTGACATCAATAAGGGATCATAGCTTTCACCTGGATTCACCTGGTCAGTCTGTCATGGAAAGTTCCTAATGTTTTCTACATTAAGTGTAGTTTGCTGTGTATAGAGAGAGAGAGAGATGGTGAGATCCAGGGGAGAAGATTGAATCTCAGCTCTGAACAAGTCCAACAGGGGAGACGGTTGATATCAGACTGGTATATCTGTGGTACATCTGTTATTTTTACTGAGGGAGAGGGCAGCCAAGCTGGAGATTGAAAAATATTTGATGAAAATAAATGATGCCCTTATATGTGCTACTGATAGTGAGCGACGTCACATCAAATACAATTTTATTGGTCGCATACACGTGTTTAGCAGATGTTATTGTGGGTGTAGCGAAATGCTTGTGCTTCTAGCTCCAACAGTGCAGTAATATCTAACAAGTAATATCTAACAATTACACAACATATACCCAATACACACAAATCTAATAAGGAATTAATTAAGAATATATACATATATGGACGAGCGATCTCAGAGCAGCATGGACTAAGATACAGTAGAATAGTATAGAAACAGTAGAATAGTATAGAAACAGTAGAATAGTATAGAAACAGTAGAACAGTATAGAAACAGTAGAATAGTATAGAAACAGTAGAATAGTATAGATACAGTAAAATAGTATAGAAACAGTAAACAGTAGAACAGTATAGAAACAGTAGAATAGTATAGAAACAGTAGAACAGTATAGAAACAGTAGAACAGTATAGAAACAGTAGAATAGTATAGAAACAGTAGAATAGTATAGAAACAGTAAACCGTAGAACAGTATAGAAACAGTAGAATAGTATAGAAACAGTAGAACAGTATAGAAACAGTAGAACAGTATAGAAACAGTAAACAGTAGAACAGTATAGAAACAGTAGAATAGTATAGAAACAGTAGAACAGTATAGAAACAGTAGAACAGTATAGAAACAGTAGAATAGTATAGAAACAGTAGAACAGTATAGAAACAGTAGAATAGTATAGATACAGTAGAATAGTATAGAAACAGTAGAACAGTATAGAAACAGTAGAACAGTATAGAAACAGTAGAATAGTATAGAAACAGTAGAATAGTATAGAAACAGTAGAATAGTATAGAAACAGTAGAATAGTATAGATACAGTAGAATAGTATAGATACAGTAGAATAGTATAGAATGTGCTGTGTACATAATAAGCGTTAGTTGTTTGTCACATGATCCCGCTTGACAATTTTCTTAGCTTCCCAAATGATAGAAAGGGGCACCTGAAAAGGAGAAATGTTTACAACCTGTGCAACTTATTGCGTGCATTTGTACTGTAGGGATGGCGTACAACAACGTCTTCCTTGAGTTGAAGAGCTAGTCTCTCCACTGTACTAGTACACGTCACACTCCCTGTCCCTTGCCACTCAACGATGCTCAACGAACCCAAAGGCTCTTTTCAGAGAAAGTTTGGTGTATCTAAATGGCTATAATAGCAACGACGGACGTCCGCTAGCTTATTTGTTTGTGTTGTGATTACACACACGTTTCCAGGTCAGCTGTTTACACAGATGACTTCAGCCATATGTACTCTGAGATTCGGCTGAAAGGATGTTAGCATTGACAGAAATGCTACAAAAAGGTTGCACATCATTGTTTTTTTGGGGCAGAAATGTGCACGTGAGCGGTAAATTGTGAATTCATTCAAAACTGTTGCACCTACAAATGTATTTAGTCCAAATGGATCTAAGTCTAATGGTCACCTTATTGACGCTCTAGCCTCGTTTTAATCCAACTTCTAGAATTTGAGCTAGGTTTGGGCCAAAACATTTCTGACAACCCTAATGCTAACGACCCCTAGGCGGGGAGTGTGTTGTGTACCTCCAATTAAGTTCATTTGTGAATTTTCATCGACATTGGTGTCATAGTGGCATAGATATGATCGTAGGGAGATTTGAATTTAACATTGAGCTTCAACCAATGCATACTATAGTCGCTAATGTAACGGTTGTCATGTCACTTTTGTGCATACATGAGTTAGGAGGACAATATTAGTTTTCTCATTTTGTAAGTACTGTGTTGACTTCAAAGAGGTGGAAATGTCATTATGAATGTTATGTATTGATGAATATTGCTATATCACTGTGGTACAGGCCATCTGGGCTTTGAAGATAGCAAGCTCACTGTGGTTGAAACATGATCATTCTGGCTCGGCTGATTACATGGTGATATTCGTAATTTCCAACCTCAGATGGACAATCAAGTTCTACACTATTCTATATTCTGTTATAATTTCATGACATCGCGCCAAATATATATGATCAATTAAAAAGGTTTTAAAGTCCACCAATGCAGGTTTCCCTTCGTTTGACTTTTACTTTCTGTCAAGTCTTATCATTGTGATTCTAGTGGAAGTCATCCAGAGATAGCCTGTTGATATGCTGTGTGTCTGTGTTCTCTCCCCAGCTCTCCTCTTGCTCTACGATGTCACTAACAAGGCCTCCTTTGACAACATCAAGGTAAGACAGTCCAGTGTCAAGTCCTGTCTGTGGGGCAGATCTTTAACACCGAATAAAGGCTCTCCTTTTCTTAATCTTTCCCACCTCTATATATCTGGCATTGTCTAACCTGCGTCATCCCTCCATTCTATTCACTTAGTTCATTTCTCTTTCATTGACATCTATGTCCATCCTCCTCCACCGTCTCCTTCCATTTCTCCCTTACTGTCTATCCTATTCAATCCCTTCCTCCTCCCTCCATTTCTGCCTCATCTAAGTGCCGCTCTCTCTTTCTCCCTCTCTCTTTCCACCTGTTTGATGTGAGGTGACGTGTGACGAGCTGTTACCCTAAGTTGTGTAGAAGAACATAATAGCTCGGTCTTGTTTTGAATTCCACCATTTTGAAATAGAGCCCATTGTGAGGTCAGATATGTTTCTGATGATGATTATGATGGTGATGGTGGTGATGATGATGAACGGAGTGTGTAGATGTAGATCACAGGTAGTTATTTTCCAAAATGGTGGAACAGATCAGTCGTGACACAAAATGGTGTCATTTCTCCGCAGTTACAGGCTGCTCTCTAACGAGACTGTGATTTTGAGGCCATTTCAGCCCTCATCTTTTCACCCCCTCAGTCTTCTCCACAGATATGTTAGTCTTTTGATGAACATTAAAGGACAAGAAGTCTTCGCAACAGGGGGTTTAAAGAGACGTGGGCTGTTAAATTGCTTCAAATGGCATGTAGTCATCAAAGAGAAGCTATGTTGCGTAGCCACAGAGCCATCTGTTCCCACTTCTGTAACTGCAGCTGGTTCTCATTAATACAGTAAAATACAGGAGATACGTGGGTCCCTAGAAAGCAGAGACAGTGTGGTTACTCTCACATACTTTGACTTAATCTGATCAACAGCACAGGTTACTTACTCTTACTACAGCTGGCATTGATAATGACAGTAATAATGGTTGGGTATTTATGCAGCGTTTTTTTCACCAGGTCTTGTAAAGGGGAGTACATCACATTCACCACAAAAGTGTAGCACTCATTTATTAAAGTGTAAACTTGTTCTGTAGAGGTCAGTATTACTATGAAATTCTGTACATTTGTATTTTTCTATAAAAATGTATGGGGTATACATTTCCTTTAGAATGTTTTGAGTTGAGTTATCTATTTTTCCTTTTCACTGTAAACTCCCTCCTCCTTCTCATTCATATTCCATACATCACTATCACATTTCTGTTTATTTCCTATCCGTCCGTGCTGCAGATTACAGTATGATAATCAACCATTCCCATTTGAGTTTGGTGGATCCCTACCTGCTTATCTCTCCCATGCATAATACTCCCATCTACATCCACAACATGGAGATTCACCCACATACTGGAGCATAGTGCATGGCAGCATTTGCATTTCAAGCAGGTGCTGTTTCATGCTTCAGAGGCAGGTGTCTTGAGAGAGAGTGGGGTGGGAGAGAGAGTGTGTGTCGGTGGCGGCTAGTAGTTTGGTGCGGGTCCACCTAGAGCAGGTTGAGAGAGCACACCTGTTCAGCGATGCTATACGCAGTGGCTCACACACACACAAACACGCGTGCACACACACGTCTAATGCACGCATGACTGTAAGTCGCTTTGGATAAAAGCGTCTGCTAAATGGCATATTATTATTATTATTATTTAAAGCAGGCATATATTTGTTAATCAATGGTAACCACGGTGATTGAAGTGCAGAGAATAAAGGCCCTGGTTGGCGGACTGTGTGGTGTGTGTGTATGTGTATAGCACTGTGTGTGTGTGTGTGTGTGTATAGCACTGTGTGTGTGTGTGTATAGCACTGTGTGTGTGTGTGTGTGTGTGTGTGTGCGTGTGTATAGCAGTGTGTGTGTGTGTGTGTGTGTGTACACTTGCACATGGCCAAGTGCGTGGGAGTAACCAGCAGAGAGTGCAGCGCATAGTGCCACGAGAGGTTGAAAGCATTTCTGAAAGCAGCACCGAATGCACTTAGTGAGGAACAAACCATGTTGTTTATTACACTACAATTCTATTGCTATCCCTAGGGCAACCAACGACCTGTTTTGAAGTCAACCTGGATTATTCAAATTAGTTTTCACTTTGGACTTTTTGCTTATCATGTGTAACTATTAGACTCTTAATGCATCTGGGTCATGGTACATTTACAAAGTCCCAGATAGATGTTTCCTTTTGGTCAGTTAACAGAAAGCCTTTCTCCATCCTACACAAGCATTCATATACATTCTGTAATAGTATGTGCTTTGTAGAGTATGTAATACACGTTTTCTTTGTGCTACCATGTTCACAACACTATAGCCTTGACGGGATGGTGGAGCTCAAGTGGTTGGTTCGACAGCATAAAAGATCTGCCTTCTTTCATCCATTCTGTTTTTCTTTACAAGCACTCCACTCTGCAAGACTCTCTCTCTCTCTCTCTCTCTCTCTCTCTCTCTCTCTCTCTCTCTCTCTCTCTCTCTCTCTCTCTCTCTCTCTCTCTCTCTCTCTCTCTCTCTCTCTCTCTGGTTGTAATTTGAAATACTTGCTAGAAGTTAATGGGTACATGTATGAGGAATGTATATGGTGGGGTCAATGGAGGTTGGATAAGCAGTATGGGCCTGGAAAGTTACTAAGTAAGAGAAAAGGCAATCACTTGGTTGCGGTCACTGATAAGGTTGGATAGCTATGGATTAGTGAGGAATGTGGGCCGAGGTCAGGTCAGATGAAGAGAGAAGGAACCGTTTTATTATACACATTCACTTAACTTCCTGCCTAGCAACAAAGAGATAGTGTTTAGAGGTGCAAGCAGGAGACTCCGCCTAAAGGAGGGTATAAATACTTTTGCTGGTGGAAACAGTGGTTTGAGCTTTTCCTAGTCGTCCGTGAGTTTTACTCTGTTTATTTAGAACCTAACATCTCTAACCTCTAACCTTGGGGAAAATAATACCTATGTTGAGAGTTCAGTCATCTGTAAAGATGTGGTGGGCCTTTAGAGCTCTGTTAATTTGAATGGAGATTTTTGAAGAGGGACCTTGGCAAGACTGTCGGGAGATTGGAGACTGCCACGAGCTTGATCTGATTCGCACCCACAGAATTTTGTGAATTTGTGTTAGTGTGTTTTTAACTGTACCACAATATTAGGTTCAATAGAGCTACAGTACATGTAAACAATATTTTACACTCAAAAGGAGCAGGGAAAGGAGCGAGACAGGGGTATAGGGACAGCAGTAGAGAGGGAGAGATAAGAATGACAGGAAGAAACATACAGACTATTCAAGACAGACTATTAGAGATTTAAATAGTTATTATTCAGATGTTAATGTGAGACCTGGGCCCAGTGCTGTGTCTGATCTGAGACAGGCGGAGACTGAGGGCAGTCGTGTGTGAAGCCTGATTTGAAAAAACCTCCCTGCTGAGCTTGTTATTGGCTGCTGGGTTATTTGTTGCCCCTGCTCCCTCTGTTGAGGTGATTGTACACACTCCAGCTTGCACACCAGCAGGCGGCAGGTAGCCTAGCGGTTAAGAGAGTTGTGTCAGTAACCAGAAGGTCGCTGGTTTGAATCCCTGAGCGGGAAAGGTGGAAAAATCTGCTGTTCTGCCCTTGAGCAAGGCAGTTAAACCCCAACAACAACTGCTCCCCGGGCGCCGATGACGTGGACTATTCCCTATTCCAATCAAGGGTTCGCTAGGTATTTCTGTCTAGCAACATTAGTAGGCAGAAATGGTCCAGCAGGATGGAAAGGTTCAAATTTGATCATAACTTACTGTACAGGTCAAAATGGTATTCATCTCATATAAGGGCATCATTTATTTTCATCTAATATTTTTCAATCTCCAGCTTGGCTGCCCTCTCCCTCAGTAAAAATAACAGATGTACCACAGATATACCAGTCTGATATCAACCGTCTCCCCTGTTGGACATGTTCAGAGCTGAGATTCAATCTTCTCCCCATGATATATATATATATATATCTACACTGAGTGCACAAAACATTAGGAACTCTTTCCATGACATAGACTGACCAGGTGAAAGCTATGATCCCTTATTGATGTCACTTGTTAAATCCACTTCAATCAGTGTAGATGAAGGGGAGGAGACAGGTTAAAGATGGATTTTCAAGCCTTGATACAATTGAGACATGGATTGTGTATGTGTGCCATTCAGAGGGTGAATGGCAAGACTAAGTGCCTTTGAACCGGGTATGGTAGTAGGTGCCAGGCGCACCGGTTTGAGTGTCACAAGAACTGTAACGCTGCTGGGTTTTTCACGCTCAACAGTTTCCCGTGTGTATTGAGAATGGTCCACCCCTCAAAGGACATCCAGCCAGCTTGACACAACTGTGGGAAGCAATAGAGTCAACATGGGCAAGTATCCCCGTGGAACGCTTTCGACACCTTGTAGAGTTCATGCCCTGACAAATTGATTCTGATCTGATGGCAAAAGGGGGTGCAACTCAAATCACATCTAATCACATTTTATTTGTCACATACACGTGTTTAGCAGATGTTATAGCGGGTTTAGCGAAATGCTTGTGCTTCTAGCTCCGACAGTGCAGTAATATCTAACAAGTAATATCTAACAATTTCACAACATATACCCAATACACACAAAACTAGTAAGGAATGGGATTTAAGAATACATATATGGACAAGCAATGACAGAGCGGCATGGACTAAGATACAGTAGAATATTATAGAATAGAATACAGTATATACATACGAGATGAGTAGTGCAAGATATGTAAACATTATTAAAGTGACTAGTGTTCCATTTCTTAAAGTGGCCAGTGATTTCAATAGGCAGCAGCAGCCTCTAATGTGCTAGTGATGGCTATTTAACAGTCTGATGGCCTTGAGATAGAAGCTGTTTTTCATTCTCTCGGTCCCAGCTTTGATGCACTTGTACTGACCTCGCCTTCTGGATGATAGCGGGGTGAACAGGCAGTGGCTCGGGTGGTTGATGTCCTTGATGATCTTTTTGGCCCTCCTGTGGCATCGGGTGCTGTATGTGTCTTGGAGGGTGGGTAGTTTGCCCCCGGTAATGCGTTCGGCAGACTGCACCACCCTCTGGAGAGCCCTGCGGTTGTGGGTGGTGCAGTTGCCATACCAGGCAGTGATACAGCCCGACAGGATGCTCTCAATTGTGCATCTGTAAAAGTTTGTGAGGGTTTTAGGTGCTAAGCCACATTTCTTCAGCCTCCTGAGGTTGAAGAGGCTCTGTTGCGCCTTCTTCACCACACTGTCTGCATGGGTGGACCATTTCAGTTTGTCGATGTGGATAGGGGGGTGCACCCTCTGCTGTTTCCTGAAGTCCACGATCATCTCCTTTGTTTTGTTGACGTTGAGTGAGAGGTTATTTTCCTGGCACCACACTCCCAGAGCCCTCACCTCGTCCCTGTAGGCTGTCTCGTCATTGTTGGTAATCAAGCCTACTACTGTTGTGTCGTCTGCAAACTTGATGATTGAGTTGGAGGTGTGCTTGGCCACGCAGTCATGGGAGTACAGGAGGGGGCTGAGCACGCACCCTTGTGGGGCCCCAGTGTTGAGGATCAGCGATGTGGAGATGTTGTTTCCTACCTTCACCACCTGGGGGCGGCCCGTCAGGAAGTCCAGGACCCAGTTGCACAGCGCGGGGTTCAGACCAAGGCCTCAAGCTTAATGATGAGCTTGGAGGGTACTATGGTGTTGAATGCTGAGCTATAGTCAATGAACAGCATTCTTACATAGGTATTCCTCTTGTCCAGATGGGATAGGGCAGTGTGCAGTGTGATGGTGATTGCATCGTCTGTGGATCTATTGGGGCGGTAAGCAAATTGAAGTGGGTCTAGGGTGACAGGTAAGGTAGAGGTGATATGATCCTTGACTAGTCTCTTAAAGCATTTCATGATGACAGAGGTGATTGCTACGGGGCGATAGTAATTTAGTTCAGTTACCTTTGCTTTCTTGGGTACAGGAACAATGGTATGAAAATGTATGCACTCACTAACTGTAAGTCGCTCTGGATAAGAGCGTCTGCTAAATGACTAAAAGGTAAATGTAAAATGTGGCCATCTTGAAGCATGTGGGAACAGCAGACTGGGAAAGGGAGAGATTGAATATGTCCATAAACACACCAGCCAGCTGGTCTGCGGATGCTCTGAGGACGTGGCTAGGGATGCCGTCTGGGCCGGCAGCCTTGAGGGGGTTAACATGCTTAAATGTCTTAATCACGTCGGCCATGGAGAAGGAGAGGCCACAGTCCTTGGTAGTGGGCCTCGTCAGTGGCACTGTGTTATCCTCAACGCTGGCAAAGAAGGTGTTTAGCTTGTCTGGAAGCGAGACGTCGGTGTCGGCGACGTGACTGGTTTTCCTTTTGTAGTCCGTGATTGTCTGTAGACCCTGCCACATACGTCTCGTGTCTGAGCCATTGAATTGCGACTCCACTTTGTATTCCTAATGTTTTGTACACTCAGTGTATGTCTAGCTCTTTCCTGCAGTCAAAAGACCTAGTGGCCTCATTGGTGGATTGTTATTCATATTTTTTATAATAAACATTATTTTTTTTAAACAGCTGAAAATCTGGTGTTTCTATGTCAAATGGTTTTGTTATATTTCAGTCTTCTGTGATGTATATACGGTGTAATATTGGGATACAAATTCAAAATTGAATACATTTCAACTCTATATCTGACATGGTACAGCTGTCTTCTTTTCTTTAAGCCCATAACCATGTGTGTGAGGTGTATACCTTTGTTTCAAAGTAGATATGTTTAAGACTACCAAGACTACACTGTGTGACCCTGATTTAGCCCACTGCAGTAAAAGGTTAATTGATATTAACACAGACATGAAAGCATCCACATCTACAGCCACTAACACGTTACATGCCCACCTGTTACATAGTCACCACTCTGCAATGTTGACAGTCTCTGTTGAAACCAATGTCAAACCAGTGACACGGAGAGGTTGTATAGATATCTCTATTGTCTAGCCTCATATCACCAGCCCTGCAGCTGCTGCTCACTGTTTATGTGATCTACACACACACACACACACAAACATCATCATCATTTACATAGGTCTTATTAAAATGGATGGCTGAGCCAGGAACTGAAAGCAAAGCAGCACATCGGTAGCTCACAACAAGCTGGGTATCACAGCGGCTTACCTGCTCTAAGTCAGCGTGAGTAATGGAGAGACCCAGGGGGGAAATGTTCAAAGTACCCAAAGTCATAAATAAGGTTTAGTGTGGTAGCCTATGTGTCATGACAGGTACTGCTTAGTGTGAGAGATGCTGCAAGGCTCTGTAAGAATATGTGTTACTTTGCGTAAGAATAATAAGAAAAAAACACCAGCAACTCAAAATACACAAATTACCCTAAGTAATAGGAAATGTTTTATGTGATAAGCTATATGCAGTCTCAGAATACATGTACCAGTGGAGGGTGCTGAGGGGAGGACGGCTTATAATAATGGCTGGAACGAAGTGAATGGAATGTCTGATGTATTTAATACCGTTTGACTTATTCCGCTCCAGCCATTACCACGAGCCCATCCTCCCCAAATATGGTGCCTCCAACCTCCTGTGGTGTACACTATCTACCAATACTGAACAGACACAGAGAACCGTTCAAGACATCATGTGAGTTATTCATGTGCAGTAGTTAAAGCAGAAGAGAAAGACAGAGCTGTGATTCTATGGTTGTTCTCTTTTAATTTCTTAATGAGTCAGAACATTGGTTATTGATACAGCTGACATATATTTAGACCATGGGAAATGATCGCATTGGTTATTGTGGTCCTCTATAGCTCAATTGGTAGAGCATGGTGCTTGTAACACCAGGGTAGTGGGTTCAATCCCCGGGACCACCCATACGTAAAAATGTATGCACACATAACTGTAAGTCGCTTTGGATAAAAGCGTCTGCTAAATGGCATATTATTATTATTATTGATACAGCTGACATATATTTAGACCATGGGAAAGGATCACATTGGTTATTGATACAGCTGACATATGTTTAGACTATGGGAAATGATCACATTGGTTATTGATACAGCTGAGATATATGTAGACCATGGGAAATGATCACATTGGTTATTGATACAGCTGACATATACAGTATTTGACCATGGGAAATGATCACATTGGTTATTGATACAGCTGACATATATTTAGACCATGGGAAATGATCACATTGGTTATTGATACAGCTGACATTTACAGTATTTGACCATGGGAAAGGATCACATTGGTTATTGATACAGCTGACATATGTTTAGACTATGGGGAATGATCACATTGTTTATTGATACAGCTGACATATATGTAGACCATGGGAAATGATCACATTGATTATTGATACAGCTGACATATACAGTATTTAGACCATGGTAAATGATCACATTGGTTATTGTTACAGCTGACATATACAGTATTTAGACCATGGGAAATGATCACATTGGTTATTGATACAGCTGACATATACAGTATTTGACCATGGGAAAGGATCACATTGGTTATTGATACAGCTGACATATGTTTAGACCATGGGAAGTGATCACATTGGTTACTGATACAGCTGTCATCTACACTGAACAAAAATATAACCACAATGTGTAAAGTGTTGGTCCCATGTTTCCTGAGCTGAAATAAAAAATCCCAGAAATGTTCCATATGCAAAAAAAGCTTATTTCTCTCACATTTTTGCACAAATGTGTTTGCATCCTTGTTAGTGAGTATTTCTCCTTTGACAAGATAATCCATCCACCTGACAGATGTGGCATATCAAGAATCTGGTTAAACATAATGATCATTACACAGGTGCACCTTGTGCTGGACACAATAAAAGGCCACTTTAAAATGTGCATTGTTATCACACAACACAATGCCACAGATATCTCAAGTTTTGAGGGAGCGTGCAATTGGCATGCAGACTGCAGGAATGTCCACCAGAGCTGTTGCCAGAGAATGTAATGTTCATTTCTCTACCGTAAACTGCCTCCATTGTTTGGCAGTACGTCCAACCGGTCTCACTACCGCAGACCACGTGTAACCACGCCAGCCCATGACCTCCACATCTGGCTTCTTCACCTGCGGGATCGTTTGAGGAGGGGTGGGGGTGGTGCTGAGGAGTATTTCTGTCTGTAATAAAACCCTTTTGTGGGGAAAAACTCATTCTGATTGGTTGGGCCTGGCTCCCCAGTGGGTGGGCCTGGGAGGCCCACCCATGGCTGCACCCCTGCCCAGTCATGTGAAATCCATAGATCAGGGCGTAATGAATTTATTTCAATTGACTGATTTCCTTATATGAGCTGTAACTCAGTAAAATCTTTGAAATTATTGCATGTTGCGTTTATATTTTTGTTCAGTATATTGATGAAATGATCACAGAATGACTGTGTTAAAATGAGACATTGTTTATCAAGTACTGCTGTTGAGTCTAGTGCTGCATATCTGTCTGTTGGAGGTTTATGCCGTCTGCTGGTGTGTGTGTGTGTGGGTGTGTGTGTGTGTGTGTGTGTGTTTGTTTGTGTGTGGGTGTGTGTGTTTGTGTGTGTGTGGTAGGCTCAGGGCAGCACATCTCTTCACAGGTTGTGATGTTGATTGACAGAGATGTGGAGATTCCACAGCCCTTTACAGATGACGGCGGCTAGGAATACTAAACCATTCAAGGCCACTACACAGCAACTCTTCACTTTCTCTCTTTCTCCACTCTCACTTTTTCTTTGTCATGAAGGTTACCTAACCTTCTTTCTATGTTGTCTCTTTGCCCCGCTCATATTCTCTCTCTCCTCTCCCTCTCTCTCTCTCTCCCTCTCTCTCTCTCCTCTCCCTCTCACTCTCTCCTTCTCTCCCTCTCTCTCTCCTCTCCCTCTCTCCTTCTCTCCCTCTCACTCTCTCCTTCTCTCCCTCTCACTCTTTCGCTCTCTCCTTCTCTCGCTCTCTCCTTCTCTCCCTCTCGCTCTCTCACTCTCTCCTCTCCCTCTCGCTCTCTCCTTCTCTCGCTCTCTCCTTCTCGCTCTCTCCTCTCGCTCTCTCCTTCTCTCGCTCTCTCCTTCTCTCGCTCTCTCCTTCTCTCGCTCTCTCCTTCTCTCGCTCTCTCCTTCTCTCGCTCTCTCCTTCTCTCCCTCTCTCCTTCTCTCCCTCTCTCCTTCTCTCCCTCTCTCCTTCTCTCCCTCTCCCTCTCTCCTTCTCTCCCTCTCGCTCTCTCCTTCTCTCGCTCTCTCCTTCTCTCCCTCTCGCTCTCTCCTTCTCTCCCTCTCGCTCTCTCCTTCTCTCTTTCCCCTCTCGCTCTCTCCTCTCCTTCTCTCCCTCTCACTCTCTCCTTCTCTCCTTCTCTCCCTCTCACTCTCTCCTTCTCTCCCTCCTTCTCTCCCTCTTGCTCTCTCCTTCTCTCCCTCTCTTGCTCTCGCTCTTTCCTTCTCTCCCTCTCGCTCTCTCCCTCTCGCTCTCTCCCTCTCGCTCTCTCCCTCTCTCCTTCTCTCCCTCTCCCTCTCTCCTTCTCTCCCTCTCTCTCTCTCCTTCTCTCTCTCTCCTTCTCTCCCTCTCGCTCTCTCCTTCCCCTCTTGCTCTCTCCTCTCCCTCTCGCTCTCTCCTTCTCTCCCTCTCTCCTTCCCCTCTCGCTCTCTCCTCTCCTTCTCTCACTCTCTCCCTCGCTCTCTCCTTCTCTCGCTCTCTCCTTCTCTCCCTCTCGCTCTCTCCTTCTCTCGCTCTCTCGCTCTCTCCTTCTCTCGCTCTCTCCTTCTCTCGCTCTCTCCCTCTCTCGCTCTCTCCCTCTCTCCCTCTCTCCTTCTCTCGCTCTCTCCTTCTCTCCCTCTCGCTCTCTCCCTCTCTCCTTCTCTCGCTCTCTCCTTCTCTCCCTCTCGCTCTCTCCTTCTCTCCCTCTCGCTCTCTCCTTCTCTCCCTCTCTCCTTCTCTCCCTCTCTCCCTCCTTCTCTCCCTCTTGCTCTCTCCTTCTCTACCTCTCGCTTTCTCCTTTTCTCCCTCTCGCTCTCTCCTTCTCTCGCCCTCTCTCCTTCTCTCCCCCTCTCCTTCTCTCCCTCTCTCCTTCTCTCCCTCTCTCTCTCTCCTTCTCTCCCTCTCGCTCTCTCCTTCCCTTTCCTCTCTACCTCCATCTTGTTTATTTCTCATTTTCTTAGATCTTCTCTCTTCTATCAAGACCACATCTAAAACCTAGGCTTTAGTTTTTCTCTTCGGCACAATGCTAACATCGTCGTCGCTTCTTCTTGGCAATTAGAGATATTCATTTTATTTTCCAGTCTTCTCCTGATCAGACCATATTAGGAAGGCAGCTTGAAGTGGCAAGAATATGTCACGTTAATATGGATAAGACGAGGGCTAGGAGATTAAGGAACAAGAGGTAACTGTGTTGGCTAAAGTAATTGGTTATTTCGGGATTTTGAATTGACACACACACATGCACGATACACACACGCATACACTCAAGCATGTGCACACACACGTGCGCACACACACACACACACACACACACACTACAGGCTGACTTGCAGCACCTTCAAACCCAACCCTAATCAGAGACAGAGTGTTATGACTTCTCCCTCTCTTCTCATCCTCCTCTGCCTCTAGTTTCAACACTCTATCTGAAAGATGAAACACCTCTTCCTATCTTTCTTCTCTCAGGGATGGAAGGAGTGGAGGGAGGCTGATTATCACTTCATTTTCAATGATTCTATTCTCTGTAAATGTTTGATCTAACTTTGACTCAGAATCCTGAAAAGTAATTGGAAGGTTAGAAGTCTTGGACGATCCCCTTGTGTTTTGCAGTTGGTTCCCAATCTTCTCGGTGTTGTTGCCAACTTAAAGCCATCTCAGTATTTTTGTGAGCCACCAAATAGATAAAAAAAGCATGTGTCTGGCCACAACCCAGTCCTAAGCCATGACACAGAAGGGACTGGTGTTAGAAACTCACCAATGAGCCCCGGCTCAACATTAGTTAACTCTGGTTTAGAGAACCATGGCTTGGTGGACTTTTGCATGAGACAAAACATGTCAGAAATGTGTGTCTCTGGACCTGGTGCCTTGATAAGAGGAAATCCCAACTTGTAAATGACAGTGACTTGCATGGAGCCGTCAGGCTTGGAGGATACTGCTGTGTGTGTGTGTGTGTGTGTGTGCCTCTGTGTGGGTGTTTGTGTATTTATTTCTTACCATATGTGCAGTCTTAGAGGAACTGTGTGGCATAATCCCTTTACTCACCTGCCTACAGCACACCTTCCAGCACCCGGTACTCTCTCTCTCTCTGTCTAAAGCATATTTGATGTACTAGTCTGCTTTTTCTGACACATCAGGATTTCTCTTCTTGGGGGAAGAAGCCTAGATTCAGTTTTATGTTTGCTTTTGGCAACAATGTCATTTTTTCTTGTCTCCGAATTGTACAGTACTCCCACAAAACAAAAACATCTGCATTTTAATTGTGTCTATGCTTATTCATAATTATCTTCCCCTATGCCCTGCCCTCCCCTGAACTTGGCTGCAATTCACAACAAAGTTATCCCTGATTGATGCATTGCATACCCATAGCTTTGAGCCGCTGGTGTTTTTGGAGGGTGGCAGTGGAAGTGGGTCTGGGCTGGCCTCCTGGTGCCTTCATCCATCACGCCAAAGCATCACCACCTCCATTCAGCTGATTGCAGCCGCAGCCGGGTCCACTGGGCTGGTGGAGAACAGGTCCTGACAGGAGAGAAAGAGGGAGAATGGTAGAGAGGGAGAGGGAAAGAGAGAAAGGGATGGAGGGAGAGAGAGAGGGGGAGGAGGAGATGGTTAGTTTGCCCCCACAGTACTCAACTTTACGTTTTGTGGCTGATTGTCAAGAACATGTGCCTATACTGTATTTTTCTTGTTGTCGCTGTAGAAACTTTCAAAGTTCTTGAATTTTTCCAGATTGACTGACCATCATGTCTTAAAGTAATGACGGACTGTCGTTTCTCTTTGCTTATCTGAGCTGTTCTTGCCATAATATGGACAAATATTCTGTATACCACCCCTACTTTGTCACAACACAACTGATTGGCTGAAACGCATTAAGAAGGAAAGAAATTCCACACCTGTTAATTGAAATGCATTCCAGGTGACTACCTCATGAAGCTGGTTGAGAGAATGCGAAGAGTGTGCAAAGTTGTCATCAAGGCAAAGGGTGGCTATTTGAAGAATCTCAAATAGTAAAAAGAAAGAAAAACGTTTGACTGGTACTGTGTACATATTACACACACACACACACACACACACACACACACACACACACAGTTGTTGCCCAGAACTATATAACTATATTTTACAGTGTCTGCAGTTGAATCACTCAAGAATGTATATTCAGGATCACATTGATTCCTGGTGCCTTGCAAATTTCACCATCATATTTACATTTACGTCATTTAGCAGACGCTCTTATCCAGAGTGAATGGAGCGTGCGGAGGAGCGGGGTGACATGAGAGAACTTGGGAAGGTTGAAGGTTGAACACCAGACGGGCTGTAGCGTTCTGGATAAGTTGTAGGGGTTTAATGGCACAGGCAGGGAGCCCAGCCAACAGCGAGTTGCAGTAATCCAGACGGGAGATGACAAGTGCCTGGATTAGGACCTGTGCCGCTTTCTGTGTAAGGTAGGGTCGTACTCTGCGAATGTTGTAGAGCATGAACCTGCAGGATCGGGTCACCACTTTGATGTTAGCGGAGAACGACAGGGTGTTGTCCAGGGTCACGCCAAGGTTCTTTGCACTCTGGGAGGAGGACACAATGGAGTCCTCCTCCCAGATGGCGAGATCATGGAGCGGGCAGTCCTTCCCCGGGAGGAAGAGCAGCTCCGTCTTGCCGAGGTTCAGCTTGAGGTGGTGATCCGACATCCACACTGATATGTCTGCCAGACATGCAGAGATGCGATTCGCCACCTGGTTATCAGAAGAGGGAAAGGAGAAAATGAATTGTGTGTTGTCTGCGTAGCAATGATAGGAGAGACCATGTGAGGATATGACAGAGCCAAGTGACTTGATGTATAGAGAGAATAGGAGAGGGCCTAGAACTGAGCCCTGGGGGACACCAGTGGTGAGAGCACGTGGTGCGGAGACAGATTCTCGCCACGCCACCTGGTAGGAGCGACCTGTCAGGTAGGACGCAATCCAAGAGTGAGCAGCGCCGGAGATGCCCAACTCGGAGAGGGTGGAAAGGAGGATCTGATGGTTCACAGTATCAAATGCAGCAGATAGGTCTAGAAGGATAAGAGCAGAGGAGAGAGAGTTAGCTTTAGCAGTGCGGAGAGCCTCCGTGACACAGAGAAGAGCAGTCTCAGTTGAATGACCAGTCTTGAAACCTGACTGGTTTGGATCAAGAAGGTCATTCTGAGAGAGATAGCAGGAGAGTTGGCTAGAGACGGCACGCTCAAGAGGTTTGGAGAGAAAAGAAAGAAGGGATACTGGTCTGTAGTTGTTGACATCGGAGGGATCGAGTGTAGTTTTTTTGAGGAGGGGTGCAACTCTCGCTCTCTTGATGACGGAAGGGACATGGCCAGCGGTCAAGGATGAGTTGATGAGCGAGGTGAGGTAAGGGAGAAGGTCTCCGGAAATGGTCTGGAGAAGAGAGGAGGGGATAGGGTCAAGCGGGCAGGTTGTTGGGCGGCCGGCCGTCACAAGTCGCAAGATTTCATCTGGAGAAAGAGGGAGAAAGAAGTCAAAGCATAGGGTAGGGCAGTGTGAGCAGGACCAGCAGTGTCATTTGACTTAATAAATTAGGATCGGATGTCGTCAACCTTCTTTTCAAAATGGTTGACGAAGTCATCCACAGAGAGGGAGGAGGGAGGGGGAGGAGGAGGAGGATTCAGCAGGGAGGAGAAGGTGGCAAAGAGCTTCCTAGGGTTAGAGGCAGAGGCTTGAAATTTAGAGTGGTAGAAAGTGGCTTTAGCAGCAGAAACAGAGTAAGTGAATGTAGAGAGGAGGGAGTGAAAAGATGACAGGTCCGCAGGGAGTCTAGTTTTCCTCCATTTCCGCTTGGCTGCCCGGAGCCCTGTTCTGTGAGTTCGCAATGAGTCATCAAGCCACGGAGCAGGAGGGGAGGACCGAGCTGGCCGGGAGGATAGGGGACATAGAGAGTCAAAAGATGCAGAAAGGGAGGAGGGTTGAGGAGGCAGAATCAGGAGATCGGAGGGAGAAGGATTTAACAGAGGGAAGAGATGATAGGATGGAAGAGGAGAGAGTAGCGGGAGAGAGAGAGCGAAGGTTGTGATGGCACATTACCATCTGAGTAGGGGCAGAGTGAGTAGTGTTGGAGGAGAGCGAGAGAGAAAAGGATACAAAGTAGTGGTCAGAGACTTGGAGGGGAGTTGCAGTGAGATTAGTAGAAGAACAGCATCTAGTAAAGATGAGGTCAAGTGTATTGCCTGCCTTGTGAGTAGGGGGGGACGGTGAGAGGGTGAGGTCAAAAGAGGAAAGGAGTGGAAAGAAGGAGGCAGAGAGAAATGAGTCAAAGGCAGATGTTATTTTTAATGCCCTGTTAAGGACATCAGTCCAACCAATAGCACTTGTTTTCAGTCAACAGACCATACCTCCAGTGATTGACCAATGAGGAGCTTAGTTTCCAGTTTATTTACTACCTATAACATATTCATGCAATATACATTACATAAAGCATGTTGGATATGTGATGGCTCACACTTTCCCCCTCCCTTTAAACTTCTGACATTATTCCAGTCACATTCCTCTCATTGAAATTCCGTTCACGTTGCAACTCTTGTGTTTTGTGTATTTTCCTCCCCAAAGACATGTTTAGGGAAACGTGCACTATTTATCATTACTGATTCGTTTTTTGACACAAACCAGCACAGCCAGTTAATTGGATCCTGACTTGGTTTGTTGGTTCAGTAACGTATACCTAATACGTTTGTGTGTGTTTTTGCGATAGCGGGCTAGTATGTGTGCAGAAATTCTGACAGACAGACACCAGATTGACTCTAGTTCTGTGAGAGTGAGCAGCACAAATTCTCCCCTGCTCTGCACCCTGCTCTCCCGTCAGCTGGAAAAGCTTTTGAATGACAATGAGAAGCGTCCCACTCTGCATCTGGCCTCGACTCTCAATTGGGTACAGACCCATTAGGTGTAGCACCATGTACTCTCTCTCCATCTCTCTCCTTCAATCTCTCTCTCTCTCCTTTTCTCCCTCTTTCCACATTTCTTTCAGATTTCAGATTCAGATAAGCTTTCTTAGCATGAATGACAAAGCCACTGTTGCTAAAGCGAAGTGAGATAATGACATCAACAATAACAGTAAAATAAATAAATATATATAAATATTAGGGCTGTCAAATGATTAAAAATTTTATCAAATTAATCAGAATTTTCAGTGGATTAATCATGATTAATCACTTGCAATTACACCTGAATCTAACCATTTTTTTCTGAAATGCTACAAAAGATAAATAACAGGACACAGATACATAATTTTTCATATTATGTCTGTTTATTAACACAGCCAAATAATGGTGTTTTAAATCAAGCTGAAACATACTACACACCATAATATTTGTCTTTGGCTGTGGCTCTTGACGGTGGCTTATAGAATGAGTCTTGAGACGCCACTTGCAAAACATCAAGAGAAACCTGAGTCTTCTACAATGCTAATGGGTCTACAATCCTTTGCAATCCATTTTGCTATTGTGTTGGTCAAATTATCTGAGGTTGATTTTGTTAATTGCCTGCAAACATTCAGCGTGGTCTAGCGCAAACCACTTGCTGAATCTGGCCGGCCCAGCAAACGCATGTTTAGGCGTTGACATGGTACTTCAAGCTTGAACAGCTCCGGTGAAATTGAAACTCCTTACAAATCTTGCAAATAACCTTGTACTTGTTAACTGTACCATCATCATTCTTTTTATATTTGAATCAGTCAATAGGCCCACTTTGCTCACCTTGCTCCATCGCCTCTAGCTCCCAACCACTTTCCTGACCTGAATAATTTGTCACACTGCGCATGCGTGAAATGCGTTAAAAAAATTGACGTAATTAACAGCAAACAACTAATTAACGTCGTTAACGCGCTATTTTTGACAGCCCTAATAAATATATATATATATACACTACATAACAAAAAGTATGTGGACACCTGCTTGTCGAACGTCGGCCTTGTTCGAAGTCGGCGTTCCAATTCATCCCAATGGTGTTCGATGGGGTTGAGGTCAGGGCTCAACCCTGGCCTGCACTACCCACCAGCCAGCTCTAGCTCTAGCCTGGACAATTTGTCGGCCAGTCTGCACAGCGTGCTATCAACCCAGAGCATATCGGATTTTCTGCTGGAATCACTGGACCCTAGCGCCGGATCATCGCAACTAGCTAGCTGCAACCAAATGGCTGTTGTCATTGGCTAATTACCATTGCCCCTTAGCAAGCACCAGTTAGCCTTGAGCTAGCCTCGAGCCAGGCCCATCTCCCGGCTATCTACCTCTCTGTCAACCAGACGGGACCTCCTAGTGTTGACACGGAGCCCCACTGATCTAACACGACTGGTCTGCCGATGAAATCGTCTGATGTGGTTTCAACAGGCTTCCCGTTACGACGTCGACCACGAAGATCCATCTGCTAGCTCTGGCCCGCTAGCACACGCAAGCCGTGGCCTCTTGCTCGCCAGTGCTGTAGCAGCTCCCGAACTACCTCCGAACTCTCCTATTGCTGTTCACCGGACCGGATAACTCAGCTATACAGCTGATGCCTGCTGGACTGTTCCTTTATACGGTACCGCATCCTGTTTATGTTTAGCCTCAGCCCAAACTTTGTCGCCATTACCAGCTGTTGTCTTAGCTCTCTCGAATAACACCTATGATTGCTTTATGCCTCTGTCCCATGTCAATATGCCTTGCTTATTGCTGTTTCGGTTATTTCTTATTGTACTATTTCACTATAGATCCCCCAGCCCAGCTCAACCTGCCTTAGATAGCTCCTTTGTCCCACCCCCCATACACGCGGAGACCGACTCAATCGGTGCCTCCAGTGATGCTATCTCCTTAATCGTTACCCAACGCTTAGGTTTACCTCCACTGTACTCATATCCTGCCATATCCTTGTCTGTACATAATGCCCTGAATCTATTCTACAACGCCCGGAAATCTGCCCCTTTTTTTCTCTGTACCCAACGCACTAGAAGACCAGTTCTTAAAGCCTTTAGCCGTATCCTTATTCTACTCCTCCTCTGTTCCTCTGGTGATGTAGAGGTTAACCCAGGCCCTTTAGCCCCCAGTATCACTCCTACTCCCCAGGCGTTCTCATTTGTTGACTTGTGTAACCGTAAAAGCCTTGGATTCTTGCACGTTAACATCCGAAGCCTCCTCCCTAAGTTTGAGTTATTCACTGCGTTAGCACACTCCGCCAACTCTGATGTTCTAGGAGTGTCTGAATCCTGGCTTAGGAAGGCCACCAACAATTCAGAAATGTCCATCCCCAACTACAAAGGGGGTGGGGTTGCAATCTACTGTAGAGATAGCCTGCAGAGCTCTATCATACTATCCAGGTCTGTGCCCAAACAGTTTGAGCTTCTACTTCTAAAAATCCACCTTTCCAGAAATAAGTCTCTCACTGTTGCCGCTTGCTACAGACCCCCCTCAGCCCGAGCTGTGCCCTAGACACCATATGTGAACTGATTGCCCCCATCTATCCTCAGAGTTCGTACTGCTTGGTGACCTAAACTGGGATATGTTTAACACCCCGGCCAACCTACAATCTAAACTAGATGCCCTCAATCTCACACAAATTATCAACGAACCTACCAGGTACAACCCTAAATCTGTAAACATGGGCACCCTCATAGATATCATCCTGACAAATTTACCCTCTAAATCAGTGGTCACCAAACTACGGCCCCGGGCCGGATCTGACCGTCAGCACATTTGGCCCGGCCCTCTGGCAATACCAGACGCTATCGGATTTTTTCCTATTTGGCCTCCATGAAAAAAAATCCTAGGCCCAGCCCTGTCAAAGAGAGAACGGAATAATGGCGAAAAGGTTAGGTAGAGAAAAAATTGATTCAGAATGCAGGGTATTTAACCTGCAGTGGACAAAGCGATTATTTTTTTGTTCAATGCAAAAGAAAAGGCTGTTTGTCTCATCTGTCAAGAAGCGGTGGCGGTATTCAAAGAATACAATCTTCGCCGACACTATGAATCCCGTCACAAAGACAAGTACGATAGCTTGCAAGGCCAAATACGAGCAGACAAACTCTCAAAGCTAAAAAAGTGGACTACTATCTCAGCAGAATACATTTGTGCGCCAAGCTCAGCTGAACCAGGCATCCGTTCGGGCCAGCTTTCGGGTTGCTAAACTGATAGCAAGCAGCGGTAAGCCTTTCACTGACGGAGTTTGTTAAAAAATGTTGATGCTGTCGCGGAGGAGGTGTGTCCCGAAGAAAGATGCATTTAATGCCGTAAGTCTGTCGGAGTACAATCACCAGACGCGTTGAAGAAATCGGGAGTAATGTATATGCCCAGCTGCAGCAGAAGACGAAAGAATTTGACTTTTTTTCATTAGCACTGGATGAGAGCACGGACGTGCAAGACACAGCTGCAACTGCTCATTTTTATTCGTGGAGTTAGCGCAAACTTTGAGATATGCGAGGAGCTGGCAGCCCTCCAAAGTCTCAAAGGGACTACAACGGGAGAGGATATTTGACAAAGTGTAAACCATGGAGAAGTTGGACCTGGACTGGTCAAAGCTAGCTAGCATCACGACTGACGGGGCTCCTAGCATGGTGGGCGAAACTCGCGCGGTCTAATAGGACGCATGAACCGGGAGTTGGAAAAAAGGGGGTCTCACCGCCCCGCTACGAGTCCACTGCCTAATTCACCAGCAAGCACTGTGCTGCAAAGTGTTGACGTGGGATTCTGTAATGAAGGTTGTGGTGTCGGCATAAACTTCATCAGAGCAAAGGGACTTAAACACAGGCAGTTCCAAGAATTCCTGTCTGAACTGGAGTCTACGCACGGAGATGTGCTGTACTACACAGAGGTCCGATGGCTGAGCCGGGGCAGAGTTTTGAGGCGTTTTACGAGCTGCTACCCGAAATAACGCATTTCTTCATTTAAAAGACAAACGGTCCCAGAGCTGATCGACCCAGAATGGAAATGGCACTTTCTCGCATTTTTAACAGACGTGACAGAAATACTTAACAGCCTTAACTTGCAGCTACAAGGCGAGGGGAAACTCATTTGCGACATGTATTCACACATAAAAGCATTTGAGGTGAAATTAGCGCTGCTTTTGGAACAAGTGAAAAGCGCAACTTCGTCCCATCTTCCTGCTACCCAAAACCTGTCGACAGAGAACCCAGCGGTCCCGTTCCCAGCTGAAAAGTGCGTGGAAGCACTGGAAATGCTGAAGGCGGAGTTCGGTGTGCGATTCAGTGAACTACATGTTCATGCAAAAGAAATCCGTCTTTTTCAGAACCCCTTTGTTGCCGACATTGATGAAGCCCAGCCTTCATATCAGTTTGAGTTGGCTGAGTTACAGAACTGTGATGTTCTGAAAGACGCATTCAAGCCCAACAGTCTCATTGACTTCTATGCCGCCCTCCCCAAACGACACATATCCAAACATCAAAAAACACGCAATGAAAATGTCCACAGTTTTGGCAGCACGTATATCTGCGGAAAACCTTTTCTCGCATGAAACTGCTGAAAACTCCGATGAGATCAAGATTGACAGATGAACATTTGCATCAGTGCTTGAGACTGGCTGTAACTAGAATGGAACCTGATATTCAACTTCTCACCAGCCAGATGCAGGCCCACAGTTCACACTGATGAACATACATAGGTAAGCTCACTTTTCTGACTTGAATGAGTCATTCTGAGCATAAACAAATATAATCATAATAAAATCTACTGGGATAAAATCCATCTTTACAACCATACTGGTAGTGAAATGTATTGTGCTGTGTAGGTGCTGTATCACTTAGTTCAGTTTCTCAACCTGCTTCCTTTGTGGTTTTCACAGGGAAGTTGATGAGAAGAGAGCTGCAAACAGCGGTGTCTACAAGCCTACTGGAACCTACAAAGGATTATAAGGAAGGAACACAAGAACTTTAGAGACTGCTCATATGTGTCAGAGAGATTCTGCTCTGACAACTGAGCTGAACTTTTATCTGTTAAGATTGTGCATGGCACAACAGAAAGTTAATGTTCCATGGCTTTTTTTCTATGAAGAACCCAGAGAGAGTTATTTAGTTATTATTTATTTCATAAATAGTGTTATTTATTTCCTGTTTTTTCTGTGAAGAACTCAGAGAGGGTTATTTAGTTATTATTTATTTCATTAATAGTGTTATTATTTGTTTCCTGACTTTTTTCTGTAAAGAACCTGGAAAGGGTTATTTGGTTATGTGTGGCTTTCTGGAAAACAATAAATTTTTTTAAGCTCCCCTACGATCGTCACACTTTTTCTGTTACAAACTGACACCGCCCCCCATCAGAGAAGGGAAAAGTTATGTGGCCCTCACAGGAAAAAGTTTGGGGACCCCCTGCTCTAAATACACCTCCGCTGTCTTCAACCAGGATCTCAGCAATCACTGCCTTATTGCCTGCGTCCGTAATGGGTCCGCGGTCAAACGACCACCCCTCATCACTGTCAAACGCTCCTAAAACACTTTAGCGAGCAGGCCTTTCTAATTGACCTGGCCCGGGTATCCTGGATGGATATTGACCTCATTCCGTCAGTAGAGGATGCCTGGTTGTTCTCTAAAAGTGCTTTCCTCTCAATCTTAAATAAGCATGCCCCATTCAAAAAATTCAGAACTAAGAACAGATATAGCCCCTGGTTCTCCTCAGACTTGACTGCCCTTGACAAGCACAAAAACATCCTGTGGTGTACTGCATTAGCATCGAACAGCCCCCGCGATATGCAACTTTTCAGGGAAGTCAGGAACCAATATACACAATCAGTTACGAAAGCAAAGGCTAGCTTTTTCAAACATAAATTTGCATCCTGTAGCACTAACTCCAAAAAGTTTTGGGATACTGTAAAGTCCATGGAGAATAAGAGCACCTCCTCCCAACTGCCCACTGCACTGAGGCTAGGAAACACTGTCACCACCGATAAATCTACAATAATCGAGAATTTCAACAAGCATTTTGCTACGGCTGGACATGCTTTCCACCTGGTTACCACTACCCCGGCCACCAGCTCTGCACCCTCCGCTGCAACTTGCCCAATCCGGTTTCTGAGCTGGTCATGGGTGCACCTCAGCCACGCTCAAGGTCCTACACGATATTATAACCCAGATCGATAAAAGACAGTACTGCACAGCTGTCTTCATCGACCTGGCCAAGGCTTTCGACTCTGTCAACCACCGCATTGGCAGACTAAATAGCCTTGGTTTAAATGTTTTTACATTTTTAGTCATTTAGCAGACGCTTTTATCCAGAGCGACTTACAGGAGCAATTAGGGTTAAGTGCCTTGCTCAAGGGCACATCAACAGTCGGCTCGGGGTATTAGAACCAGCGACCTTTCGGTTACTGGCACAACGCTCTTAACCACTAATCTACCTGCCGCTCCAGTCAAATGACTGCCTCGCCTGGTTCACCAACTACTTCTCAGATAGAGTTCAATGTGTCAAATCGGAGGGCCTGTTGTCTGGACCTCTGGCAGTCTCTATGGGGATGCCACAGGGTTCAATTCTTGGGCCGACTCTATTCTCTGTGTATATCAATGATGTCGCTCTTGCTGCTGGTGACGCTCGGATCCACCTCTATGCGGACGACACCATTTTGTATACATCTGGCCCTTCATTGGACACTGTGTTAACAAACCTCCAAACGAGCTTCAATGCCATACATCACTCCTTCCGTAGCCTCCAACTGCTCTTAAACACTAGTAAAACTAAATGCATGCTCTTCAACCGAACGCTGCTTGCACACGCCCACCCGACTAGAATCACTACTCTCGGCGGGTCTGACCTAGAGTATGTGGACAACTACAAATACCTAGGTGTCTGGTAAGACTGTAAACTCTCCTTCCAGACTCACATGAAGCATCTCCAATCCAAAGTTAGATCTAGAATCGTCTTCCTATTTCGCAACAAAGCCTCATTCATGCTGCCAAACATGCCCTCGTAAAACTGACTATCCTACCGATCCTTGACTTCGGCGATGTCATTTACAAAATAGCCTCCAACACTCTACTCAGCAAATTGGATGTAGTCTATCACAGTGCCATCCATTTTGTCACCAAAGCCCCATATACTACCCACCATTGTGACCTGTACGCTCTTGTTGGCTGGCCCTCACTACATATTCGTCGCCAAACCCACCAGGTCATCTATAAATCACTGCTAGGCAAATCCCTGTCTTATCTTAGCTCACTGGTCACCATAGCAACACCCACCCGTAGTCTGCGCTCCAGCAGGTATATCTCACTGGTCATCCCCAAAGCCAACACCTCCTTTGGCCGCCATTCCTTCCAGTTCTCTGCTGCCAATGACTGGAACGAACTGCAAAAATCTCTGAAGCTGGAGACTCTTATCTCCCTCACTAACTTTAAGCGTCAGTTGTCAGAGCAGCTTACCGATCACTGCACCTGTACACAGCCATTCTGAAATTAGCCCACCCAACTACCTCATCCCCATATTGTTATTTATTTTGCTAATTTGCACCCCAGTATCTCTATTTGCACATCATCTTTTGCACATCTATCATTCCAGTGTTAATACGAAATTGTAACTATTTTGCACTATGGCCTATTTATTGCCTTACCTCCATAACTTACTGCATTCGCACACACTGTATATATATTTTCTGTTGTATTTTTGACTTTATGTTTTGTTTACCCCATATGTAACTCTGTGTTGTTGTTTTTAATCGCACTGCTTTGCTTTATCTGTGCCAGGTCGCAGTTGTACATGAGAACTTGTTCTCAACTGGCTTACCAGGTTAAATAAAAAAATAAACTAGATTAGTCCGTCTGACTGCCAGATGGTGATGCGTGACTCATCACTCCAGAGAATGCGTTTCCACTGCTCCAGAGTCCAATTGGGGCGAGCTTTACACCACTCAAGCCAACGCTTGGCATTGCACATGGTGATCTTAGGCTTGTGTGCGGCTGCTCGGCCATGGAAACCCATTTCATGAAGCTCCCGACGAACAATTATTTTGCTGATGTTGCTTCCAGAGGCAGTTTGGAACTTGGTAGTGAGTGTTGCAACCGAGGACAGGCGATTTTTACGTGCTACGTGCTTCAGCACTCGGCGGTCCCGTTCTGTGAGCCTGTGTGGCCTACCACTTCGCGGCTGAGCCGTTGTTGCTCCTAGACGTTTCCACTTCACAATAACAGCACTTACAGTTGACTGGGGCAGCTCTAGCAGGGCAGAGATTTGACGAACTGACTTGTTGGAAAGGTGGCATCCTATGACGGTGCCACGTTGAAAGTCACTGAGCTCTTCAGTAAGGCCATTCAAACCGCTCTCCCACACGACGACATACACATAGTCTGCGGTTGTGAGGCCGGTTGGACGTACTGCCAAATTCTCTAAAACGACGTTGGAGGTGCCTTACGGTAGAGAAATGAACATTCAATTCTCTGGCAACAGCGCTGGTGGACATTCCTGTAGTCAGCATGCCAATTGCACGCTCCCTCAAAACTTGAGACATCTGTGACATTGTGTTGTGTGACAAAACTGCACATTTTAGAGTGGCCTTTTATTGTCCCCAGCACAAGGTAATGATGATGTTGTTTAATCAGCTTTTTGATATGCTACAGTTGTCAGGTGGATGGATTAGCTTGGCAAATGAGAAATGCTCACTAACAGGGATGTAAACAAATGTGTGCTCAAAATGTGAAAGAAATAAGCTATTTGTGCGTATGGATTTCTGGGATGTTTTATTTCAGCTCATGAAACATGGGACCAACACTTTACATGTAGCATTCATATTTTTGTTCAGTGTATATAAATATTACAATTTATTTTTAAATGTATAGAAATAAAATAAATACAAATATTAATATTAATGTGATCATCTAAAAAGCATGTTGCTTTGATAAGTAAACAAAAAGAACAAGGAAAGAAAAGAACATACATATCGGTACAATGAGATAATGCAGTGCATACATGTAGCAACACTGAATAAGCACAATGAGATACAATGACATAATCTATGGAATGTAGGTATGCATGCAGGTGTCAGTAGTGTGTGTGTGTGTGTGTGCATTATTTTGTTAAAGCATCTTTGGCAGCGATTACAGCCTCAAGTCTTGTTTTCGCCCCAGTCTGATGTCCTGAGCGCTCTGGTGTAGGTTTGGCATTCAGGCCAAAGAGAATAATCTTGGTTTCATCAGACCAGATAATCTTGTTTCTCATGGTCTGAGAGTCTTTAGGTGCCTGTTGGCAAACTCCAAGTGGGCTGTCATGTGCCTTTTACTGAGGAGTGGCTTCCATCTGGTCACTCTACCATAAAGGCCTGATTGGTGGAAGGCTGCAGAGATGGTTGTCCTTCTGGAAGGTTCTCCCATCTCCACATAGGAACTCTAGAGCTCTGTCAGAGTGACCATTGGGTTCTTGGTCACCTCCCTGACCAAGGCCCTTCTCCCCTGATTGCTCAGTTTGGCCGGGCGGCCAGCTCTAGGAAGAGTCTTGGTGTTTCCAAACTTCTTCCATTTAAGAATGATGGAGGCCACTGTGTTCTTGGGGACCTTCAATGCTGCAAAAATATTTTGGTACCCTTCCCCAGATCTGTGCCTCGTCTCGGAGCTCAACGGACAATTCCTTCGACCTCATGGCTTGGTTTTTACTCTGACATGCACTATCAACTGTGGGACCTTATATAGACAGGTGTGTGCCTTTCCAAATCATGTCCAGTCACTTTACCACAGGTGGACTCCAATCAAGTTGTAGAAACATCTCAAGGATGATCAATGGAAACAAGATGCACCTGAGCTCAATTTCGAGGCTCTTAGCAAAGGGTCTGAATGCTTATGTAAAGAAGGTATTTCTGTTTTTTATTTTTTAATACATTTGCAAAAATGTATAGAAACCTGTTTTCGCTTTGTCATTATGGGGTATTGTGTGTAGTTTGCTGAGGATTAGTTTTTATTTAATCCATTTTAGAATAAGACTGTAATGTAACAAAATAGGTCAAGGGGTCTGAATAGTTTCTGAAGGCACTGTATATGCAAACACACACACCGACTTGTGCACATGGTTTTGTATGAGTGTGTGGATAAGTGTATCACATTTTATTTGATGTATTATTTAATATGTATTTATAGTGTATACATAAGGTGTACGCATGTACAGAAATGTTATTTTTTATCAATAAGAAAACAAAAGAGAACAAAACATAACACAATGAAACAAAACTAAAACACTAACAACCGCAAAGTCTCTCTCTCTCTCTCTCTCTCTCTCTCTCTCTCTCTCTCTCTCTGAAGACTCATAACCCTATTCTCTCATAGGCCTACCACTCAAGAAAAGTTTCAGGGACTTTTATCCCTGCAAAAACGTACGGCTTTACAGTTGTGCCTCGTTTCTCATACAGCTTATACACGAGTTTTTGAGCCGTTTCCGCTCTACTTCCTGAACTCCTCCCGTCGATGCAATCCACTTCCGTTCTGCCGGGCTGGGTTTGTTTTGCTAGCTAGCTCCGTTGTGCCGACAAAGCACTGATATCGCAGTGACAAAGAGGATATAAAAATTACAATTACAACATGAAGAAGTGGTTCGGGAACGACGTGTGCGGTAGTTGGTTGCAAAAACTCGAGAAAGCACCTGAACGAGTGGTTAGATAGAGAGTGCTACGACCACAAACCAGCTACGAAGAGGCAATGTCCATGCGCTCCATTGTTTACATTTTTTCACAAGCCTGATACCGACTCGGAATCAAGGACCTGGCTGAAGGCATTGAATCTAAAGAAACCACCCCTCAACGTTTTTGTTTGTTCCTATCACTTTGTTGACCAAAAACCTACCAAGGATAATCCTTTCCCAGAGTTGTGGTTGGGATACAATCGCCCTCCCCAGCCAAAGAGGCGTCAACTCACCCAGCGGACCACTGCCTCCCCCCAGATAAAGAAACACAGACTTGAATCTGAGGGTAAGTTCAGCAACTTTAGCTATGAAGCTGACAATACTGTTAATTATGAAGAAGTTGTCATACATTAACATTGCTACCGGTATTTTGCTAAGGCAGTTGGTGTCTGTGAAAGTTTGAAAGTCTTTAGTGCCGCTTTCAGAGCGCTCACGTCCGTAATGGAGAACTGTCGTAGGCCTAACATTGTTTTTTCCTCATAAATGCAAACACGAAAATTAAAACACAAAATAGTTTTTTTTAAAATAACAAATTGATGGATTTATAGCGTTTTGAAAAGAAGACATAGGCCTAGGCTACAATGGTCAAATAATTACCTTCCACAGGATCGCAGCTGAGTGGGAACAAGATCTCCCTGGTCCAGCAACACACGTGCATCCCGCAGTTTTGACTTCTCCAGCTTCAGTTACCAGCACCCAAGCATTATGCCATGCATTGTTCAAACACTGGCTAGGCTCTACATTTGCTTTCAGATAAACAGAACGATCATGTTTGTATGACATGACACAACCGACTTTGTTGCTGTGCAGATATTGATATGCCTCGGAGGCTTTCAGATTGTCCATTGCTTTTCCATCTATTGCCATGGATTGCACGAAGTAGGAGCAAATCTTGCTGTACGTTATGTTGGGCCACGTCGTCATGTTATCCTCCCAGTTCTGCACTGAATTCGGGTGGAGGAGAGTAGCGCCATCTCCAGTCAAAGTAGTAGAACCGTGTTCCCAAGCTAGCGTCGACATCGCTGTGTTTACACCGGCAGACGTTGTGCAAACAACTTCCGGCGGAAATGAAATGCATTTGTGTAGAGTTATGGCGCCACCCGGGATACAGCGCGTAAACTTGTGTATAGAATACAAACAGCAACTTAACAGGACAGTTCAGCAAAATGACATGTTTAGATATGTGTTCCTTGACCTTGAAATCAGACAGGGAGAAACTGCACTTTTACATTTTGCTTTCATTAAACTGGTCACTAGACACATCCATATTATAAATTTAATGTTGCTGAACTATCCCTTTAAGCTTGGTTGTGGTGGTTGTGTCAGCTGTAATTGAAATTCAGCTGTCCAACTGTAACAGTATCAAGGTTATGGGTGGATGGCTGTTCTCAGTGCAGTAGAGGTTAAGAGCGTTGGGCCGGTAACCGTAAGGTCGTTGATTCGAATCCCCGGGCTGAGTAGGTGAAAAATATGTTGATGTGCCCTTAACCCTAATTGTTCCTGTAAGTCGCTCTGGATAAGAACGTCTGCTAAATGACTACAATGTAAATATACTGTATCAGTGGTGGCTCTAATTGAAGCCAGCTTCGGTAGATGGTATGTGTGTAATAAGCTTGTGTAATCCCATTTAGTGATACCAGAACACAGCCAGAGCCCCAAGGTGTATGGGATTACACTGTAATAGGGATTAGCATTTTCATAAACAGTATGGTGCCGAATATGGATGATGTGTGTGCGTGTATGTGAGTGTGTGCGGGTATGCGTGCGTGCTTGTTATAACATCTCTGCGTGCTTCCTTTATTCTGTTAGTGGATACATTTCAAATCATGTTACTGTAATCAATAGGATCCATAAAGTGTCTCTCAAAATCCTCTACAGGCCCAGTGCAGTCAAAAACATGATTTTCCTGTGTTTTCATCAAGGATCTCTCTGTACTTTGCGCCGTTCATCTTTCCCTCCCTCCTGACTAGTCTCCCAGTCCCTGCCGCTGAAAAACATCCCCACAGCATGATGCTGCCACCACCATGCTTCACCGTAGGGATGGTGCCAGGTTTCCTCCAGACGTGTTACTTGGCATTCAGGAAATCTTGGTTTCATCAGACCAGAGAATCTTGTTTCTCATGGTCTGAGAGTATTTAGGTGCCTTTTGGCAAACTGTGGAGCAGCTTCCGTCTGGCCACTCTACCATAAAGGCCTGATTGGTGGAGTGCTGCAGAGATGGTTGTCCGTCTGGAAGGTTCTCCCATCTCCACCGAGAAACTCTAGAGCTCTGTCAGAGTGACCATCGGGTTCTAGGTCACCTCCCTGACCAAGGCCCTTCTCCCCCGATTGCTCAGTTTGGCCGGGCGGCCAGCTCTAGGACATGCACTGCCAACTGTGGAACCTTATATAGACAGGTGTGAGCCTTTCCAAATCATGTCCAATCAATAGAATTTACCACAGGTGGACTCCAATCAAGTTGTGGAAACATCTCAAGGATGATAAATGGAAACAGAATGCACCTGAGCTCAATTTAGAGTCTCATAGCAAAGGGTCTGAATACTTATGTAAATAAGGTGCCCTTTTATTGTAAGAGCTGTTTGAAAAGATTGCCTTAAATTTCAGACTCTTTTGGTGGGATGGAGTTTTGGCCTTCTATGGTGACATCCCCATGCGGTAAATTAGTTAACAGACCAATAAGAAAGAGAGTTCCAAACCTCTCTGCCAATAACAGCTAATTTTCAGTTTTCCCCTCCCGACTCAGAACACTCCCAGACAGTCCTGGCAAAATTCTTGCTTGATAAATTGCCCTTTGCTAAGAACAATCAATTATTGTCCCTTTGTTATTTAGAATCCCTGCTCTCTCTCTCTCACCCGCCCCTCTCTCTCTCTTCCTCTCCCTCCTCTCCCTTTCTCTTGATGACCGTGGTAACCGTGGTTTGATGCTTGTGTAGAGGAGAGACACTCCAGGCGAGAGGTAGAGCTGGCTTGCTTATCAATCTATCCTTGGTCTCATCACAGTGATAGGATAGTGGCTACCAAGGAGTGAGATGGAAGAGAGGGATACAGAATACTTTCTGGTTATTTTTGTTTGTTACTTTCTGTTCATCAGAGCTGTACAAGCACTTACTCAGACACACTGCGATAGCTTTGGGCACAATCTCTAAACGCAAGCAACCCTCCCTCCCAGCATTGAGCACTCTGCCACAGATCTACAGTAGAACTAATGGACAGTAATTACCATAACTGACAATATGTCTCATTATTATGTGGGTTAATGAAAAACACTAATGTAGACCAGCATTTTGTGATTAGATAAGCAGAGACAGAGAACACTGCTGTCATTAGCAGGTGTTTACACATGGAGCTCTGCTCTAACAGGTAGATTAGGACGCAGCACAGCTCATGTGTTCACTCACTTCTTTTCACCTCTCCCTCTCGTTCTATTCAGCCTCCTGCCATCAAAACTAATTACAGGAACAGTGTCCCAGAGCGTGTCCCATGAGCCTATACTGCTTTCAGCTGTGCCTGAGATTCCCAAACTGACAAAATCAACATGCGTGCGATGGCGCGCGCGCGAGCGGTGTGGTCTGTACATCAACCTACTACTTCTGGACACAAATGAGAGAACACCTCACTCTGACCATTTTACTCGCCCTAGCAGAGCTGGTTAGGGTGTTTTCATGTTATCCAGAGCGTTGGTGACTGTAACGGCTGGCAACACTTTAATTCCGCTTTTTTGTCGACATTTACTGACACCGGCCATATTCAACGGGTGTTGAGCGTTTGTAAATTTGTCAGTTATTCTGCGCTCTGGCACACTCAGACGATAGTGCTCTGAAATCGGAGTAGATAGCCAGAGTTAATTTAGGAACGCATCCTAATTACAGTTGTGAATGTGAAGAAATGAAAGCAGTGGAAGGTGTGAATTTAAACAGAGGAATTTAGAACATGCAGCTGTCCGGTTACCTTGACAAGGGTTGCAACAACAGGGTCAAAGTTGAATGTCTTTCTCCTTCCCGACAAAAGCAATGGCTATATAAAAGGTAAATGCCGATAAGAAAGAGGTAAAAATAGGGCTGTTTGAAAGAAACAGTTTGAGTAGTGCACTATTACCATCTTCCTTTCTTCTCTCCCACAATATGTCTTATTTCAACTACAGGTTAGTGGTCCCTGGCCGCCCTCTTAGCTCTTCTAGTTAAATAGAGGTTAGCGTCTCTGGGGAACCATGATAGATTTCATGAAGGAAACCAGCCAAACACGCCACCATTACTCTTTCTATGAATCCCTCTGTTCACACACCTCCCTCTCCATCATTTCATTATCTGTGCATTAGGATGGTCCACTCCATCTCCTCTCTCTCGTTCTTCTATTTACTCTCTCCATCTTGCTTTCTCTACTCTGTCTCTCTCATCTAGGCAGCTCCGCACATCCATGCTTCATATCCCTCGTTCCTCAGCACTTAACACCACCGGTCTTCCCACACCAGATGTGATCAGGTCACGCAGGTTGAAATATCAAAAATAACTCTGAACCAACTATATTAATTTGGGGACAGGTCGAAAACCATTAAACATTTATGGCAATTTAGGTAGCTAGCTTGCTGTTGCTAGCTAATTTCTCCTGGGATATAAACATTGGGTTATTATTTTACCTGAAATGCACAAGGTCCTCTACTCCGACAATTAATCCACAGATAAAAGGGTACCGAGTTTGTTTGTTATAATCTCTCCTCCTTCAGGCTTCTTCTTTGGACTTTATATGGCGGTTGGCCACCAACTGTAAGGTGCATTACCACCACCAACTGGACTGGAGTCTGGACCTCAGTTCATCTTTCAATCACCCACATGGGTATATGCTCCTACAAAACAATGAGGAGAAGGGAGAGGCGGGACTTGCAGCGCGTCAAGCGTCACAAATAGAAACGCAGATGCTCGTTGACGCGCGCGAGCAGTGTGGGTGCAATGGTTGAATAACACGTATGTGTACAGTCTTGGTCAAAAGTTTTGAGAATGACACAAGTATTGGTCTTCACAAAGTTCGCTGCTTCAGTGTTATGAGATATTTTAGTCAGATGTTACTATGGTATACTGAAGTATAATTACAAGCATTCCATAAGTGTCAAAGGCTTTTATTGACAATTATATTAAGTTTATGCAAAGAGTCAATATTTGCAGTGTTGACCCTTCTTTTTCAAGACCTCTGCAATCCGCCCTGGCATGCTGTCAATTAACTTCTGGGCCACATCCTGACTGATGGCAACCCATTATTGCATAATCAATGCTTGGAGTTTGTCAGAATTTGTGGGTTTTTGTTTGTCCATTGGCCTCTTGAGGATCGACCACAAGTTCTTAAGGTCTGGGGAGTTTCCTGGCCATGGAACCAAAATGTCGATGTTTTGTTCCCCGAGCCACTTAGTTATCACTTTTGCCTTATGGCAAGGTGCTCCATCATGCTGGAAAAGGCATTGGTCATCACCAAACTGTTCTTGGATGGTTGGGAGAAGTTGCTCTCGGAGGATGTGTTGGTACCATTCTTTATTCATAGCTGTGTTCTTAGGCAAAATTGTGAGTGAGCCCACCCCCTTGGCTGAGAAGCAACCCCACACATGAATGGTCTCAGGATGCTTTACTGTTGGCATGACACAGGACTGATGGTAGCGCTCACCTTTTCTTCTCCAGACAAGGTTTTTTCCGGATGCCCCAAACAATCGGAAAGGGGATTCATCAGAGAAAATGACTTTACCCCAGTCCTCAGCAGTCCAATCCCTGTAACTTTTTCAGAATATCAGTCTGTCCCTGATGTTTTTCCTGGAGAGAAATGGCTTCTTTGCTGCCCTTCTTGACACCAGGCCATCCTCCAAAAGTCTTCGCCTCACTGTGCGTGCAGATGCACTCACACCTGCCTGCTGCCATTCCTGAGCAAGCTCTGCACTGGTGGTGCCCCGATCCCGCAGCTGAATCAATTTTAGGAGACGGTCCTGGCACTTCAATTGTTGTGAAGAAGGCGCCCTGACGCCTTCTTCACAACAATTGAACCTCTCTCCTTGAAGTTCTTGATGATCCGATAAATGGTTGATTTAGGTGCAATCTTACTAGCAGCAATATCCTTGCCTGTGAAGCCCTTTTTGTACAAAGCAATGATGACGGCACGTGTTTCCTTGCAGGTAACCATGGTTAAAAGAGGAAGAACAATGATTTCAAGCACCACCCTCCTTTTAAAGCTTCCAGTCTGTTATTCTAACTCAATCAGCATGACAGAGTGATCTCCAGCCTTGTCCTCGTCAACTCTCTCACCTGTGTTAACAAGATAATAACTGACATGATGGCAGCTGGTCCTTTTGTGGCAGGGCTGAAAAGCAGTGTAAATGTTTTTTGGGGATTAAGTTAATTTTCATGGCAAAGAGGGACTTTTCAATTAATTGCAATTCATCTGATCACTCTTCATGACATTATGGAGTATATGCAAATTGCCATCATCAAAACTGAGGCAGCAGACTTTGTGAAAATTAGTATTTGTGTCATTCTCAAAACTTTTGACCACGACTGTACATTTATTTTGCAACGCTCACTGAGTAGTGTAGGGGATCATTGTACCATCTAAATCGCTGTGAAATATATTTTCAATAACTAAAAGTATTGTGTAGAACCTTTAAACAGACAAGAGACGTGGTTAGCATACACCCCCCTGCCCTGATCACAGTTAACACACATAGGGCCTATATTTTATAGTTAGAATTAATATAATGGAATATAACTGTTGTGTCAATTCCTGACTACAAGCTACAAGCCTAAATCCACCCAGGGTGCTCAAAGCACTCCCAACCTGCAGGGGCAACCATGCAACCGGAGCTGTTGAAACCAACCACCAGGAAGTGCTCTGGGGACCATATTAACGTGTGCACCCACAAGCAGTGCATGTGCATGGCACCGAAATGTTTGGTAAAAGCTTACTTGGCTCTCACTCATTCCTGAGAAGAGATACCAATGACCACGGCTCCTGATCATCCAAAGACGCAACTGGTAGGACAGAATGTGTTGTGAATTCATGCTTCTATATGCCCTTTTGTTTGGTTGTAACATACAATACAATTATTAATTAAATTAAATAGTAAGACTTCATTATGTGAACGTAGAACTTGACAGTAACGTTACTATAATCATGTGTATTGTTAAATGTTTAATTAGGATATTGATATTTAATTATTAACTTGCAATGATCCTAGGTTAATCTAAATGATGAAATGATTGTTTGGTTAGGTTGAGGATTCAGTAACATTAGTTTATGCTTATTTTTGAGAAAGTGGAATTGAGAGTTATTTGTAACTAATCCATGGGTTTTGTTTGTGTGTTTTGAAGGTTATCAACCTATTCTGTTCCATCTTTGTGACAATAAAAAATCATAAAGTGAACAGTTTTGAGTTGTCCTTTGCGTTCATCAAGGATAAAGCCGTTTTCAAGTTTGGGCAGAGCTGTGGTCAGCCAGAAATCACGCAGAACTTGACAGTTGATAACCAGCGCGGCAGTGAGGACGAGGATCAAAGGCCTGAAGTCAAGCTGTCGACGCAAAGGAAGAATTGCCTGTGAAACTCTACACCATGGCCAAGGAAACTTTTGGGAAAACAGTCAAGCAACTGAAGCAAGAGCGGACCTTAGCCAAATCTGCTTTCACCAGACAAGCGAACTACCTGAGTAAAGCTGCAGCTGGTATGATTAAGCATGAACTACAAGAGGAGTTCAGCAAGCTCAGTTCCCTGGCTAGAAGTGTCGGTGATTCAAATGATGACTACGCGGCTGGCCTACTGGCTGAAGCGGGAACTAAGGGAGATGAAGAGGTCAAGCTCGACAAGGACCAGCATGCTGATCTTGAAAGGACGATTGAAGAGTGCGACATGAAATTGGAGGAAATCCGAGAGGCAGTCCAATTCAACCTCTGGCCAAGATACGGTAAAGAGGAGGTAGACTTTTGCAATCCAAGAAGCGGAGAAAGCCTGTGACAGAGCCAAAGAAACCCCTGTCACTGCTATTAACAGGGACGGCTATGAACTACAGCTGGAAAGAGCGAGGAAGCTAATCCATGATGCAAGTGAAAGCCTGAAAGACTGGGAAAAAATGGGTCCCACACGATGAGACTGCAGATCTGAAAGGCAGAGTAAAAGATCTGAGAATATTCGGCAGTAACCTCGAGGCCAAAAGAACAGAATTCCTCATCGCACAGAGAATTGCAGAAGAGGACAGAAGACCTACAGAGCTTCAACCAAGAGCAGTCCCACAACCAGTGGTGAGAATAAAACCAACCAGTCTACCTAAATTCACTGGGCTTAGGAGGAATTTCCACAGATGGAGGAAAGACTGGGAGAGCCTGCAAAAGCAGGGAGAGCCGACTGGTTCAGTGGAGGTGAAGAAGTTTCAACTTCTTGACAGTGTGGACGAGAGAATATGTAGAGACCTGCGCCTGTCATCATATAACAGTGCTGAAGACATGTTTAGAGTACTCCAAAACCGGTATGGAAACAAGCCAACAATCGCTTTGGAGATAATTGAGGACCTGGAGAGGGTCCCTCCTTTAAAGTCACACCAACCAAGGAAGGTTATTGACCTGATTCAAGCTGTGGAAAAGGCCCTGAATGACCTCACGGAGCTCGAAAGCAGTGGAGCCATAAAGAATCCCCTTGTCATCAGATCCATAGAGAGCAAGCTGCCGGATAACATGAAGAGGGACTGGCTGACATTCATGGTCAACCCAAGAAATGGAGTCACACCTGACAATCACTTCGACAGCCTTCTAAGATTTTTAAAGACACAAGAGGACATACTGGAGAAACTAGACCAGTTGGGTGTAAGTGAAAACCCTGAAAAGAAAGCTACGTACCGGAGAAGCGGTATGCTTCCACAAGGTCCACGAGAAAGGGAGGATGCGTTGTGTGTGAGATGAAAAGCACCGTGAGAAGATTTTCTTTTGTAAGCAGTTCAAAGAACTAAAGCCTAGTGAGAAGCTGAATGCTGTCGAAAGACTGGGAGCATGCAGAAGATGCCTCAGATGTCATGGAGAGGATGAGGAATGTACGGACACTTACCTTTGCAGAAACAGAGACTGCAAAGAGGAAGCTCCTCGGATCACCATTTCTTTCTCTGCCTTAAAGGAGGGGCTAAGAGGAAAGAATACGTGAAGGTGGAAAAACCCAGCACCAGGAGGCAAACATTCACAGAGGAGCAAGAGAGATTAATACGTGAGCTCACCCCGAACATGGCAGAAAAAAATTCAGGAATGCTTTCACCAACATGGCAAAATCACACTGCACTGGAGGAAGCCTTCCTGGGGTAATGGACTCAAGCACACGTGAATTACCAGTTATTCTTATGCTTCTCGAAGTAACTACTAACGCAGGGCAGAAAATTGGAACTCTCATTGACTTAGCATCAGACACCAACTACATCACTCACACAGCCGCCAGGAGACTGAAGCTTCAAGTGAAAGGATCACACTAGTCGTCCATGGAGTTGGAGGCATGGCCATGAAGGTGAAGACCAAAAGATACTTACTCAAGGTGAGAGTCAAGACACCAAGAGGCACGGAGAAAGTTCATGAGCTGATCTGTTATGGGTTGGATGAGATTGCAAAAGTTCACAGAGCAATCAAAGCACAACACCTCAAGAAGTTCTTCCCGATACCAACCTGGAAGACCTTCACAGACCAGAACATGTTGAGCTTCTCATAAGCCACCGGGAAGGAAGACTTGCTCCACAGAGAGTAAAGGTAGTAGGAGATCTTGTCCTGTGGGAGAGCCCTTTAGGAAAGACCGTTGGAGGAGCACATCCAGACCTCTGTGAAGTAGTGGACATGGCCCTGCACAATTCTGAAACTCATTTTGCACGATCTATGAGAATCACAGCAGTAAAGTATCAAGAAATTGCTGAGATGCAAGAATCTAGAGCTGAAACTAAAACCACTGTGATTGGCAAAGAGGTCTTGGACTGGTGGAAGTGGGACAGCATTGGTGCGGCCTGTGAACCCATGTGTGGAGGATGTCGTTGTGGTAACTGTCAACCAGGAGGCAAAGACATGACTCTTAGTGAAGAAAGAGAGCTTGAGATAATCAGGCAAGGTCTCAGTTACGTGGAGTCAGATGTGCATAGTCAGGAGCCTCACTGGGACACAAAATACCCTTGTATTGAAGATCCAAGTTCCCTGCCCAACAACAGAAGCGCAGTGGAAGCCACGTTTTCTGAGGACGGAGAAACAACTCAAGAGAGAACCAGATTGGCGTGCAGCATACACAACTCAAGTTCATGAGATGGTGGAAAGGAAGGCAGCAAAGAAACTCACTAGAAAGACCATTGCCGACTGGAAAGGTCCAGTATGGTACGTCAGTCACTTGATAGCACCAAACCCACACTCTATAACTACACCTGTCCGACTGGTATGGAACAGCAGCCAGAGGTTTAGAGGAAGCAGCATGAATGACCTTCTTCTGAAAGGGCCTGATGTACTTAATCCTATTCGAGCGGTACTGCTAAGGTTCAGGAGAGGAATCCATGCTGCTCTCGGCGACATCAAAAAGATGTACAATTCTGTGTGGCTCGAAGACCTGGAGATGCACCTCCATAGATTCCTCTGGAGAGACGGTGATGATGGGGACATTGAGGAATATGCCATCACCAGGGTCAACATGGGCGATCGACCAGCAGGGTGTATCGCACAACTAGCCATGAGAGAAACAGCGAAGTTGCCCATGTTCACACATCTGAAGAGGAACGGAGGGTCCTTGAAGAGGATTCCTACGTAGATGACATCCTGACATCCCATAATGACCTGGAAAAAGCTAGAGCGGAACCACCAAAAAAGTCGAAGAAATCCTGGATGTGGATTCTTCCTCAAGCCGTGGGTCCGATCAGGCCAAAGTGGGAGGCAAACATCTACATCAGAACATCCAACATCATCAGATGAAGTCTTCATCCTCCCCAACCAAGTGAGAGAAGGAGACAACAGAGCCCTTGAGTTGGTTATTTAGTCGAATCAGACAAACTGTACCTCATGACCTCGATAAACTTCTCAAAGAGACAAAAGAAGATGAGGATCAGTCAAGATCTCGTTGGAGAGGAAGTGAGAATGAAAACTCCAAACCCACTGACCAGAAGGCAACTGCTTGTAGCCAAGTAGCTAGTTTGTATGACCCAATAGGCCTTGCAACACCTGCCAAACAGAAAGGAGCCATTTTAGTCAGAAAAGCATTCCAAGAAACTGGAGGCAAAGCTCTAACAAGAGACACATGGGACACACCTCTGTCTGAGAAACTTAGAGGAGAAGCAATCCGCCTGTTTGAGGAATACAGACACCTCAACCAAATTACCTTCCATAGAAGCCTGACTCCAGTCAAAGGGATTGGAGAACCCTGGGGAATAACATTCTCAGATGGGAGCGACCAGAGTTATGGAGCAGTGGCATTCTTCAGGTGGGAGACCGAGCAAGGCATCCTGGTCCGTCTTGTTGAGTCAAAGCCAAGCTTACACCACTTGACCAAAAGGGAGAACCAGTGAAGGCTGAAGTCTGTGGTGCTGTGTTCGCTGCAAGACTCAGGAAATACATTGAAAAGCACAGTCGGATGCAAGTAGGACGTTGGATCCATCTGGTAGATAGTCAAACTGTGCTGGGTGCAATCCAAAGGGACAGTTATGGGTACCAGACCTTTTTTTGCAAACAGAGTGGGAGAGATCCAGAAGTCCACATCAGTTGAGGACTGGAGATGGATTCCAGGTGAGCAAAACATTGCTGACCTCGTGACAAGAGGAGCAACCCCAGAGGACCTCAAAGAGAACTCTGTGTGGCAGAACGGCCCAGAGTTTCTGAAACGACCTGTAGAGGATTGGCCGACAAAGTCAGCCAAAGAAGTCACTGCAGATGCCAAAGAAGGCATAAACAAGCTCCAAAGGAAATGTTTTACAGCAGCACTGACCCGAGCGCAGGTGGGGAAAAAAATCCAACATGCTCCACGTATACCAATATCTCCAACCTCTGACAAAGGTAAAGACCTGCAAAGCAGCCCTAATGGAAGAGGGCACCAAATCCAAGTCCAAAGACCACCTTCTGGTTATTCAGTGGGGAATATCCTTAACATCAGCAAGTTCAGCAGTTTAACCAGGTTGACAAGAGTCATTGCCTGGGTGTGGAGAGCTGCCACAAGGTGGAAAGAAATGCTAGCCAAGACCACCACCACAAGCAAGCCAAAGAAAAAGGAAATTCCTTCAGCTCTTGAGATCAAGTCCAGAATCAAGAGAGCTACACTTACCATCATGGAGTGTGAAGATGCACTCAGGGATCTCTTCCTTGCAGCCCAAAAGGATGTAACCTGGCCAGACACCACACTCAGCAGGCTTGCTGTGGTCAAAGAGGAAAACACTGGACTCTTGCTCTGTGGAGGAAGATTCCAAATCTTTAATGAAGAAAAAACTGCAGTACAGGCTTGCCAGAGTTATTGACGTTAACACTGACAAGAAGGGAATTGTGAGGGATGTATATCTCCGATCCTTCCCCAGCTACCCAGTCACAACTGTGAAGCCCACTAAAAAGATGGAAAAACATTCAATCAAGATACCAGCAACAGTTCTTCACAGGGATGTCAGACGGATAGTTGTCTTGCTTCCAGTTGAAGAGCAGCAGCAACAGGATCAAAAATAGAGTAACTGAATCCAACACATCACAGTTCTGTGTGACCTCCTTGGGTTGAAGAACCAGGAGGTCAAGTGGGAGGTGTTGTGTCAATTCCTGACTACAAGCTACAAGCCTAAATCCACCCAGGGTGCTCAAAGCACTCCCAACCTGCAGGGGCAACCATGCAACCGAGCTGTTGAAACCAACCACCAGGAAGTGCTCTGGGGACCATATTAACGTGCGCACCCACAAGCAGTGCATGTGCATGGCACCGAAATGTTTGGTAAAAGCTTACTTGGCTCTCACTCATTCCTGAGAAGAGATACCAATGACCACGGCTCCTGATCATCCAAAGACGCAACTGGTAGGACAGAATGTGTTGTGAATTCATGCTTCTATATGCCCTTTTGTTTGGTTGTAACATACAATACAATTATTAATTAAATTAAATAGTAAGACTTCATTATGTGAACGTAGAACTTGACAGTAACGTTACTATAATCATGTGTATTGTTAAATGTTTAATTAGGATATTGATATTTAATTATTAACTTGCAATGATCCTAGGTTAATCTAAATGATGAAATGATTGTTTGGTTAGGTTGAGGATTCAGTAACATTAGTTTATGCTTATTTTTGAGAAAGTGGAATTGAGAGTTATTTGTAACTAATCCATGGGTTTTGTTTGTGTGTTTTGAAGGTTATCAACCTATTCTGTTCCATCTTTGTGACAATAAAAAATCAAAGTGAACAGTTTTGAGTTGTCCTTTGCGTTCATCAAGGATAAAGCCGTTTCCAAGTTTGGGCAGAGCTGTGGTCAGCCAGAAATCACGCAGAACTTGACAATAACAGAATAAAATATAACTAATATTTTGAGTGTCACAAACGTGTGGAACCTCTGTCATATAACAATAACGTTTTTTTAAAAACATTTATTTGCTATAGAAGTAGTAAAATCTGCTCTGTCCAATCATGTAAAGAAATAACAAATCTGACCTTGATAAACCTCTGTAGGATGATTTCAGAAAGTAGCTTTTTTGATCTATGTTGTATGTGATCACACCATCACGCACTTTCTGTTCTTTCAAACTCCCCAACATTTATTTTGGCTGAAGACAGATAGGCTACTAGCGATTTGTAGTTTAAGTTAGAAACTAATGCATATTCACCCATCATTTATTAGCTAAATACAGTGGGGAAAAAAAGTATTTAGTCAGCCACCAATTGTGCAAGTTCTCCCACTTAAAAAGATGAGAGAGGCCTGTAATTTTCATCATAGGTACACGTCAACTACGACAGACAAAATGAGAAAAAAAATTCTCCAGAAAATCACATTGTAGGATTTTTAATGAATTTATTTGCAAATTATGGTGGAAAATAAGTATTTGGTCAATAACAAAAGTTTCTCAATACTTTGTTATATACCCTTTGTTGGCAATGACACAGGTCAAACGTTTTCTGTAAGTCTTCACAAGGTTTTCACACACTGTTGCTGGTATTTTGGCCCATTCCTCCATGCAGATCTCCTCTAGAGCAGTGATGTTTTGGGGCTGTCGCTGGGCAACACAGACTTTCAACTCCCTCCAAAGATTTTCTATGGGGTTGAGATCTGGAGACTGGCTAGGCCACTCCAGGACCTTGAAATGCTTCTTACGAAGCCACCTTCGTTGCCCGGGCGGTGTGTTTGGGATCATTGTCATGCTGAAAGACCCAGCCACGTTTCATCTTCAATGCCCTTGCTGATGGAAGGAGGTTTTCACTCAAAATCTCACGATACATGGCCCCATTCATTCTTTCCTTTACACGGATCAGTCGTCCTGGTCCCTTTGCAGAAAAACAGCCCCAAAGCATGATGTTTCCACACCCCATGCTTCACAGTAGGTATGGTGTTCTTTGGATGCAACTCAGCATTCTTTGTCCTCCAAACACGACGAGTTGAGTTTTTACCAAAAGTTCTATTTTGGTTTTATCTGACCATATGACATTCTCCCAATCCTCTTCTGGATCATCCAAATGCACTCTAGCAAACTTCAGACGGGCCTGGACATGTACTGGCTTAAGCAGGGGACACGTCTGGCACTGCAGGATTTGAGTCCCTGGCGGCGTAGTGTGTTACTGATGGTAGGCTTTGTTACTTTGGTCCCAGCTCTCTGCAGGTCATTCACTAGGTCCCCCCGTGTGGTTCTGGGATTTTTGCTCACCGTTCTTGTGATCATTTTGACCCCACGGGGTGAGATCTTGCGTGGAGCCCCAGATCGAGGGAGATTATCAGTGGTCTTGTATGTCTTCCATTTCCTAATAATTGCTCCCACAGTTGATTTCTTCAAACCAAGCTGCTTACCTATTGCAGACTCAGTCTTCCCAGCCTGGTGCAGGTCTACAATTTTGTTTCTGGTGTCCTTTGACAGCTCTTTGGTCTTGGCCATAGTGGAGTTTAGAGTGTGACTGTTTGAGGTTGTGGACAGGTGTCTTTTATACTGATAACAAGTTCAAACAAATGCCATTAATACAGGTAACGAGTGGAGGACAGAGGAGCCTCATAAAGAAGTTACAGGTCTGTGAGAGCCAGAAATCTTGCTTGTTTGTAGTTGACCAAATACTTATTTTCCACCATAATTTGCAAATCAATTCATTAAAAATCCTACAATGTGATTTTCTCGATTTTTTTTTTTCTCAATTTGTCTGTCATAGTTGACGTGTACCTATGATGAAAATTACAGGCCTCTCTCATCTTTTTAAGTGGGAGAACTTGCACAATTGGTGGCTGACTAAATACTTTTTTTCCCCCACTGTATAAGGGCCTTTAAATATTAACCTGTCAAAGTCCAGAAAAAAGAAAGAAATGGCAGTGTGCATTCCCCCAGGCTAAATGCCAAGAAAAGCTTAAGGACAGAACTACACACATTTAAATGGAGAGAATACATTTCTGTGAAGCTTTGTGATTGACAAGGACAAGTTTGATGTCGGAAAACAATAGAATGTTCACGATTTAATGTGTGCCAAAGATGGTAAGATGAAAGGCGACGTTTATACTGAGGGGTTGGCGGGACTTTTAAATACATTACTGCAATTACGACTAGGTTGGTTGGCAAAAATAAAAGTACTGGCTTTGTTGCCAGCAATACCTTTCAGATAAAGAAAAGGCAGTAATGGTAAAGTTGGCATAAAAACATCTTGATATGAAAGCTATACTTTGTTATTGGGTTCTGTGGATATTGCATTGAAGCTCTGTACTGTTTTGCCTCTTCTCTATTAACTTATGGTCATCCTTGGTTCCTTTGTTTCTCTTCCACCAGGTTCACGTTCCCATTCTCACGTCCTAACCTTTTCATCCCTCTCTCCTCCTTCTATATATGCCTCAATCTTATGTAGCAAAATGTGAAGTTTTTTTCATTGGATAAAATTAGAGACTCAGAGCTAGAAAATTGTGTATCATACACTTCTTACGTTCCCACAAGACAAACTCAAAATATCACTCACAACAAAGGGAACTAACAAAGGAAATCACTGACAACAAAACAGAAAAGATTTGGCATGGGTCCTCAGATCCTCAAAAAATTCTACAGCTGCACCATCGAGAGCATCCTGACTGGTTGCATCACCGCCTGGTATGGCAACTGCTTGGCCTCCGACCGCAAGGCACTACAGAGGGTAGTGCGTACGGCCCAGTACATCACTGGGGCCAAGCTTCCTGCTATCCAGGACCTCTATACCAGGCGGTGTCAGAGGAAAGCCCTCAAAATTGTCAAAGACTCCAGCCACCCTAGTCATAGACTGTTCTCTCTGCTACCGCACGGCAAGCGGTACCAGAGTGCCAAGTCTAGGTCCAAAAGACTTCTCAACAGCTTCTACCCCCAAGCCATAAGACTCCTGAATAGCTAATCATGGCTACCCGGACTATTTGCACTGCCTCCCCACCCCATCCTTTTACGCTGCTGCTACTCTGTTCATTATTTATGCATAGTCACTTTAACTCTGCCCACATGTACATATTACTTCAACTACCTCAACTAGCCGGTGCCCCCTCACATTGACTCAGCACCGGTACCCCCCTGTATATATAGCCTCCCTACTGCTATTTTTTTCTCAACACTTTTTTTTGTTGTTTTATTTTTACTTTTTTGTTAAAAATAAATGCACTGTTGGTTAAGGGCTGTAAGTAAGCATTTCACTGTAATGTCTGCACCTGTTGTATTCGGCGCATGTGGCCAATAAAATTTGATTTGATTTGAAAAGGGTTCAAAAGGGGTTCTGAAAGGCACCCATGTCGGAGCCCACTGAAAGTTGGCAAAGCCTAAAAGACACCCACAATGGATGCCCACTAGGTTTGCCTTTGAAAAGACAAACTAAAAGAAAAACCCACAACAATTTAGGATAGAGAGTAAAAATAATCTGGAGCAAAACAAACAGGGGAAACACCAAAACTCAGGCTTCTTTCAAATTTAAATAGGTTAAGCTCGAAATCGCACCTCAGCTGAAGTTAAGTGTAGCTCTCCCCAACATCTCTCAAGCTCAACTGGCACACTGGGCCAGCCACTCCTAAATAGCACCTGGGCCAACACAGGTGAAACACCTTCCCACTAACGAGATGGCAACCAGCACAGGTGAAACACATACTGACTGACGAGTTGACACCAATCGGTGCGCCCTACATGCTAACGAGCGATAAGTGCTAAACTCCAAACTCCAAACATAAATGGAAAAACCAAAACCTGTAACACACTGCAGTTGATGAACAATTGGAAAGTAATTCTGCTTGGAAAGTTGATAAACTTGTAACCCCACTTTTGAGAAAATGGCCCTTGATTGTTTTGGTACACCTACTGGAGAGCTCTTCTTTGTCTACACCCATTCAGCATGGTTCTTAAGCCTAAGCCCCACCCATCTCTTTAAGGATTCACATGTGAGGCCATGTGCTGAACAGAGTGAGTAGTTTAGTAAACAACCAAAGATTGCAAGACTAAAAGTGGTAAAAGTAGTAGCCTACAGTAAGGAAAAACTCATGTTGTTCTTCACATTACCGTCTCTGGTAAACACACACAATATCAAATAAAATCTGAGTTTATTTGATACATGCACAAGATACAGAAGTTGTAAACAGTACAGTGAAATGGTTACTTGCATAGTAGCATAAATATTTTATAATTATCGAATGTGAAGGAAATGCTATAACCACCCCCCAGCCACATCTAGCTAACTGGATGGGTCACTAATGTCTAGACATGTACACATGTTCATGAAATACAATAGATGGCCGTAATCACTCCTAGACACACCTGGCTAACTTGATGTATGCACTCACTAAAATTGTAAGTCGCTCTGGATAAGAGCGTCTGCTAAATGACTAAAATGTAAAAATGTAAAATGTAATCATCTGGTGGAGTCTTTTGTTTAGACATGTAGCTAGCTAGCTAAACAATGAACCGGCATAATCCCAACTCATACTACTACCAATACAAACATTGTCATAGCTGTAGTATGAATCTGCAGGTAGCTAAAGCTAACCAACGAGGTTCAATGTTAGCTAGTTAACATTAGGCTATAACTAGCAATGCAAATGGATTTATGATTCTAATAATATTACTACACAGATCATACATGTAACGTTAGCTAGCGAGCCAGCAAGCTAACGTTCGCTAGCTAGCTAACAGTATGCTTTAACTTGCAATGAAAACAACTTTCTGAAAATGTAGCTAGACTCTTACCCATATACATGGATGAATGCTTCATGGTAGACTGGAACCATTTAACTTTGTTTTGTTTGTAGCTACATCTTGTTTGGCCAGCGTTGTGTCAAGTCAGTCCGGTTCACACTGACCGTGGCATGTGCAGAAAGTAGCCCATCACTTTTTCCAACTGATTAGTCGATAGCACCTGCTAAATTCAGGGCATCAATGTTGTTGAGAAAAGTAGCAAAACTTTTGTAGTTATCGATGGCTAACATTATATATTTCAAAAACGGCGTGGTAGAAAATACTATCAACACATACTTAACAGCTCACGTTATAGACAGAAGCATGCTACATGGCAGACCAATCCAAACTCATCTCCTGGCATGTCCAGCCCATCCATTATCTCAGCCAATCATGGCTAGCGGGAAGGTTCCTGTCTTTTTCCGTGGCTAAACCAACCAGGCTTGTAATTCAACAACATTTTTTGTATTTACAGATGGAATACAAGTTTTTTATTAAGGCACATGATAGTTCACGTTCCAGAAGGCATTTCTGCCAAAAAACGCATTTTGATAAAAATAATGTTTTACGTTCAAATGCCTCTTCTGTGAAGTAGTGATGTGGGACATACGCCTAGTCACATATCTCTCTCTTTCCAGGCATGGCTGACAGAGATCCATGAGTATGCTCAGCAGGACGTGGTGCTAATGCTGCTGGGGAACAAGGTTAGCCCTCCTACTGAAAGGACGGATGGATGGATGGATGGATGGATGGACGGATAATAAGTACATTACTATGAATTGAGAGAGAGAAAGTACGAGGTAGATATTGATGGATGGATGATGAGTGCATTACTATGAATTGAGAGAGAGCGAAAGGAGGTAGATATATGTGTCTCTGCATGCAGAAAATAAAGGAGAGGATGGTGTTAGTGTGAGTAGATGATGAAAGAGAGAATAGATGAAAGGAGAGAATGTTTTCAGGAGATGTTTGTGATCTCTTACAGGCTGATGCGACACACGAGAGAGTGGTGAAGAGAGAGGAGGGAGAGAAACTGGCCAAGGTGAGCTGTTATGAAAGAAAATACACAAAAACTCAATCACACAGTATTTACCCTTCAGATGTCTAGGTTTCGATCTATTTTAGTCTTCACAGACATGTGTCAGTCCGGGTGACAGTCCGGGTGATAGTCCAGGTGACAATCCGTGTGTATCTTGATCTTTGAAGTGAGTTCGCTAACTAAATTTTTCACATCAGTACGCTCTGATGAATTCACAGGCTTGTAACAGTAAATTACTGTACATGGCTGTAAGGGAGATGGACATCAGATACCCTTGTTATTGTCAGACTGTGTAATAATAACAACATACAATTATTGTTAATTAATATCATCACCCCTTTTGAGTTTCTTTGCCCATGGGAGAAGTATATTTGCTCCCCCCCAGTCCTTTTTCCACAAAACTTAATCTAAAATTGTTGAATGAGTTTCCTGTAAACAATAGATATTATATTCCTTCCCTTTTAGCCAGGTAAATACTGATCGTCTTTTCTTATTTTCTGCTAAGCCATTACAATTATAACTGGCTATACCATTTACCATAATGAGATACAAGTTTCAATTCTATTTATCATAATATACTGTTGAAGTCGGAAGTTTACATACACTTAGGTTGGAGTCATTAAAACTTGTTTTTCAACCACTCCACAAATTTCTTGTTAACAAACTATCGTTTTGGCAAGTCGGTTTGGATATCTACTTTGTGCATGACACAAGTAATTTTTCCAACAATTGTTTACAGATAGATTATTTCACTTATAATTCACTGTATCACAATTCCAGTGGGTCAGAAGTTTACATACACTAAGTTGACTGTGCCTTTAAACAGCTTGGAAAATTACAGAAAATGATGTCATGGCTTTAGAAGCTTTTGATAGGCTAATTGACATCATTTGAGTCAATTGGAGGTGTACCTGTGGATGTATTTCAAGGCCTACCTTCACACTCAGTGCCTCTTTGCTTGACATCATGGGAAAATCTAAATAAATCAGTCAGAAAAAGAATAGTACGCAAGTATAAACACCATGGGACCATGCAGCCGTCATACCGCTCAGGAAGGAGACACGTTCTGTCTCCTAGAGATGAACGTACTTTGGTGCGAAAAGTGCAAATCAATCCCAGAACAACAGCAAAGGACCTTGTGAAGATGCTGGAGGAAACAGGTACAAAAGTATCTATATCCACAGTAAAACGAGTCCTATTTCGACATAACCTGAAAGGCCGCTCAGCAAGGAAGAAGCCAAAAATAGAACTGTTTGGCCATAATGACCATCGTTATGTTTGGAGGAAAAATGTTTTTTTTTGCAAAACAAAGAACACCATCCCAACCGTAAAGCAAGGGGGCGGCAGCATCATGCTGTGCGGGTGCTTTGCTGCAGGAGGGACTGGTGCACTTCACAAAATAGATGGCATAATGAGGAAGGAAAATGATGTGGATATATTGAAGCAACATCTCAAGACATCAGTCAGGAAGTTAAAGCTTGGTCGCGAATGGGTCTTCCAAATGGACAATGACCCCAAGCATACTTCCAAAGTTGTGGCAAAATGACTTAAGGACAACAAAGTCAAGGTATTGGAGTGGCCATCACAAAGCCCTGACCTCAATCCTATAGAACATTTGTGGGCAGAACTGAAAAAGCGTGTGTGAGCAAGGAGGCCTACAAACCTGACTCAGTTACACCAGCTCTGTCAGGAGGAATGGGCCAAAATTCACCCAACTTATTGTGGGAAGCTTGTGGAAGGCTACCCAAAATGTTTGACCCAAGTTAAACAATTTAAAGTCAATGCTATGTCAACTTCTGACCCACTGGGAATGAGATGAAAGAAATAAAAGCTGAAATAAATAATTATCTCTACTATTATTCTGACATCTCATATTCTTAAAATAAAGTGGTGATCCTAAATGACCTAAGACAGGGAATTTTTACTAGGATTAAATGTCAGGAATTGTGAAAAACTGAGTTTAAATGTATTTGGCTAAGGTGTATGTAAACTTCCAACTTCAACTTACCATTAAAAAGTACCATAGTGATTGAGTGTCCATATAGCTGTACCATGATATTTGCATCGCTACTAAGTAAACCTCCAATTGTTCTCCACTATTCCAACCGCTTAACTCACCCCCCCATCCCAAGTTGGGTTGTCATCCCAATAACCGACAGACCACCCCAGTCCCCCCGGATACCAGGGCCCCCAAGAGACCGGGATCCATCCTTCGAAAAGAGCACACAGTGCCACCCACAGAACAGAAGCAGATCAACCGCCAAAAGCATTTCCAACGCCCTCACCTCGATTTGTATTATATATAGTTATTAACAAATATTTACACATATTAAAACATCTTGCTTATCTTAATTTCCACAATTAATGAATAATATGTGTAATAATGTAGGCAGTTCATGTGATGGATTGTTACCTATAACCAGGATTGCCATTACAAAAATTACATTTTTGCCAAGCAATTATTATTTTAGCAAACAATTATTGTGATTCATCCTATTTTGTCCCTAACATCATTACCCCATAGCAACAGATGTGGGATACACACACACACACACACACACACACACACACACACACACTCATACACACTCGACCCCTTTCCCCCACAAACAACCACAAGCTCAGATTTTCAAGAGTTGTTCCATCCCAGAGCCCAACTCAAGAAAGGACTTGATGTGTGAGTGCATATACAGTTGCAGCTGTTTGAGAAGGCATGCAAAAAAGAAGATGATGGAGATCAGATACACCCCCTGTATCCCCTGAAACACACACACGCTGACCCCCATTGTGACCATTTTCCCAAGGATCTCAGTGCAATCAGACCTTTGATTATTTTGTGCCACTAGGGCCACAATAATTTGCCCCCTCTCTGATTTTCCGAGTGTGACCCCCTCCCCATGTGTTACTGCAGCTAGCCAGTGTTGCCAGCACTGCCACTACCTGGGTGGGGGCACCCCACTGGAATCCCCACCGGCTAGGTACAAGGTCGTCAAGGTTCTCATTAGCAGCTTTGAGAAATTTCTTGTAAATTATCCTCACCCATCAGGGGGCTTTGGCTTTGTAGGACCAACCCTGCCAAGCAGGCTCAGAGTGGAAACATTGTTTGCAGAGTTCACAACCTGCTGCACTTGTGAGAAACAAGTTTTGGTTTATTTCATAACCATAATTTACGAGATTTGTCCATTTCTTTCACTGTCTTTTGTTTGGAGTGCTCCATGTAGAGAGATGAGCATGTATCTGAGCACTCATAGAAGTACCTGGCCTGATGCGCGGAAATGTAGGAGTGTTTTTTTAACATCCATTGCGAATTATAATGTATTAAAACTAAAGTTCCTCACAGTAAGCTATTTGAAAAATCTTCCAACAATCTCCTCCTCGATAATCACTAATCCCTCAGTGTGAAAGAGCAATGGAAGTTATAGACCTACTGCTGCATTGGCCTATAGCCTATGTTCCATGTGCTCATTTCACTTAAAGCCGCAATGGATCATGATGTATCAATGTGTCCAAATGGCAGAAGCTGGTGATCTCGCATTAGTTTACTTTTTAACTTTTGGATTTATATCATTTTAATTCAGATTTTTATGATTAACCGTAGGTGAAAAATATTTTTAGAAACAAAACATTACTATTGAAATGAAACTGTTCCCACAAAAATGTGCATATGAAAATCATAACTGGCACGCAGAACAGTAGAAATGGTAGGATGAAATTATGTAAACTTCCCCCCAAACTTGAAACTCATGTGCTGCCTATGAAATCTAAAAAAAACTCTTGCCTCCATGTTTCATGGTCGGATTTTGCCTGTAGGCCACTTTGAAGCAAGGTAAGACATGTGCCTCATAATATGAAATAAACATGCAGGTTTCAAACAATCGGAAGTATGTTTTAAAAATGCATACTGCCTCCAGCTCACATTGTAAAGTGGTGGGTGACGCGCTTATAGCCTGTTGAGAAAAAAAAATAGTAGCTCTTTTTAATCGTGCACCAAAACTGTTTTTAATACACAATTGCATTTATAATTATTGTGCAATGAATGGGCTTATAAAGGCACATGTTTTGCTCCAGCAGCAACCAGCTAAGGAGTTGCAGGATAAATTCAGCTCAAAATAGGCTCTGTATGCTGTGTGCATGTGATGGTTGGTAGTGTTGGATAAATAAGATACATGACTAACGAAAATACACAGGTCAATTTAATTCCACTAAATTATGCCAATCAACCTATAGAACGATAAGCATGACGGTCAAATGCATTTACATCGATTAGTATTTCCACCAATGCAATGTGATTTTTTAAATCTCGGTCAGCAACAGTTTAATTTATCGGCTTTTCACACCGCACGCACACACACACACACACACACACACACACACACACACACAGACACACCAGGTACCTAATACACTAAAACTTGGTGGACTCTCACTCTACCCTGTGCAGGAGTTTGGTGTGCCCTTCATGGAGACCAGTGCAAAATCTGGCCTGAACGTGGAGCTGGCATTCACTGCTGTGGCCAAGTGAGTAGGATGTTTACCACTGCTGAGTTCTCTAGAGATGACATGTCAATCAATGCCTTTTGTTTTGTCATACATGTGATTACGAAGGAAACACAGAATCAAGATAGCCTACGCAGTAAATATGCTATATGAGATTGAATCTCCCTGTCATTTTCCTCAATCTTCATTGCTTTCTCTACCTTTCGTTTCTCTCAGAGAGCTGAACCACAGGTCGATGAAGGAGCCTGATGAACCAAAGTTTCAGCTACAAGATTATGTCAACAATGAGATGAAGAGTGCTAGCTGCTGCCGCTCATAAACCTGTTCTCTCTCTGTCTGGTGTGTGTCTGTCTAGTGTCTGTCTGTCTGGTGTCTGTGTGTGTCTGGTGTTTGTGTGTGTCTGGTGTGTGTCTGTCTGGTGTCTGGTGTCTGGTGTGTGTGTGTGTGTGTGTGTCTGGTGTTTGTCTGTCTGGTGTCTGTGTGTCTGGTGTGTCTGGTGTGTGTGTGTCTGTCTGGTGTGTGTCTGTCTGGTGTCTGTGTGTCTGGTGTCTGTGTGTGTCTGGTGTCTGTGTGTGTGTCTGTCTACCGGTGTATAACATGTGTGTTTCTTTTCCTCATGCATGTTGGTGCAAGTGCACCATATGTGTGTGTGTGTGATACATTTACGTTTTAACAGTGGTGGTTGTGCATGTATGTGTGTATGGTGTACGAGTGGATTCATTATGCATTATCTTCTGCCCCCTACTGTATGATAAAAGGATGACAGTTTCAGTGCATAGGTACAGTAAGAATCACAGTCTATTAGTCTATCACACTCATTCAGGAAAGACCACCAAATTAGACAGCAAACAGCAACCTGTCAAAGTACACCAACAATATTAAGGTTAACTGTGGATTATTTCAAGTTAGAGTAACTCTGTGTCATTTTACACTTTCTCGGATGATTTCTCTTCCTGGTGATATTTTGTGTCCTCATCCAAGTCCCCCACCCAACTGCAGATCCCTCCTGACCCGCCTCTTCTTGTAGCTGTGAATGTATCTAAACTGTCCCCATTTTTACCCTTCGCTCTCTCCTCGTTGGAATTCCTCGTTTGGAGCCATCATTCATGATCCATTGGAGTCATTTTGTGCAATATTACTAAGAATGTATGTGGTGTATATATTTTTAATGAAATGTATAATCTGGAGCTTTATAGTTTGCATTACTTTTAAATGGTTGTCCTGTTGAGGCCAAATGTACAATGGTGTCAAGTGATGTAGAAAATCAAGAGATTGTAAAGTAGCAGAACTAGAAACTTTGAGCTGTTTATACAATTCAAATGTGCATTGAAGCAAGATAATATCAATATGGATCTCCATCATTTATAACACTCTATGGAAGGGTTTGTTGAAATGTTGAAATGTTGTTTATGTGTTTCTGTTGTACAGGGTAGTCCAACATCATGTTATTGATATTCTAGAGGCAAAACATCTGTCCTGTATTTTAATGCAGTATTGTTCAGTATAACTACTTTGACTTTATTTCAGAAATGCTAAGACTTTATCAATATCGTTCTTGTCTGGACCGTGGTATTTTGAAGAGATGCACTCCGCAAATCTGACCTTTGTATCAATTTACAACACTTTTTAATTCAGTAGATTCATCATTCTGGATGTATAAAGAGAAATGTATGTAATTGCCTAATGTAAATGATATCTAGTTTCATACTGTTTTTTGTTCATGTTTAACTGAAATACTATAACCCTCGATGAAAGAATATTGATGGAATATTGAAAAATTTACAGAGTTGACAGCAAATCATTCAATGTTTTGATTAAAGATAAGACTGTAAACCTACTGTACTTCTGTAATCCACTCAGACACAGTAAGTACTTTATTTTTAATGTAACTTCAGTATTCACAATAAAGTTTAAGATGCACAGTAGTGAATGATATGATTTTGATTTCCTCAGAGCCGAGTCCAATCCATGCATGAGTCCACAGCACCACCATCTGGCCATGTTAGGTCAGTTCAAGTCAGTCAAGGGACGTTTTCTCCTTATCAAGTGAGCGCTAAAGACACACCAAAATGGTTGACAAGGCAGCAGTACATTTATTCTGCTCTTTATACAGTATTTCTGTGAAATGAAATTCTGTTCACCTTTAAAAAACAGATTCACAGGAAAACTATAACTGCTGTTTCTTTCTCGGGTATCTTTTAACAGTTTCAAGTTTTATTGCCACATGCACAAGTACAGTGAAATGCCTTTCTTGCAAGCTCTAACCCAACAATGCGGTAATCAAGAACAATGTAATACAAAACAATAACAAGGTAGAACAAAAACACACAATATATTTGACACAAGCATAGTCAAAGATGCTTCTGTAAAATAAGAATTAGACTTAGACTTAAAATAAAACTTCCTGTGCCCTTCCTCTG